>NW_005370653.1:425876-474311 GCF_000412655.1 Myotis brandtii
ACTGCCCACTTCAATCAGTTCTTTAAGTATATTTTCAATTTATTATCTTACTGAGTGTCTATGTTGCTTATCAAGTTTTCCTATAAACATTTTATTTGTTTAGAACTAAACTGGAAATTCAAACTATAGCATCTTTTAATTTTTTGGTAGTTCTTTGGATAATGTGCTCTTGATCTATAAACTAATAAATATTCACAATTATTTGCCGAGTTAATAAAATGATGTTTATGAATCAACTAAAAATTTTTGGATTGCGCCCTGGCTGGATGGCTCGGTTCGTTGGAGTGTCGTCCTATACACCAAAAAGATTGCGGGTTTGATCATCCATGAAGAGAATAATAATGCAGAGCAGAGAGAATGCAATGACTTCTCTATCCTCAGTGACAAAGCATAACTGCTATACAGAAAGGTTCCCTTCCAACCTTACGCCATGACATCTGGAAACCATCATTAGATTGCCAACTTAGAACCGCTATTTTCAAAGCCACTCTTCATCCCTGAGGCTGCACAAAGGGATGGTGTCAGGGTGACCTGAGCACTAACAGCCCCAGGACAGGGGACCTAAAATGTGCCTTTTGAGGGAACGGCACCCCTGAACATCTGTGCTTCCTTTCTGCAACCCTTCACCCCACACTCTGTGATGGGATGTCTCTAAGTAACCCCCCTCTCCCCGCACACTGCCCACTTCAATCAGTTCTTTAAGTATATTTTCAATTTATTATCTTACTGAGTGTCTATGTTGCTTATCAAGTTTTCCTATAAACATTTTATTTGTTTAGAACTAAACTGGAAATTCAAACTATAGCATCTTTCAATTTTTGGTAGTTCTTTGGATAATGTGCTCTTGATCTATAAACTAACAAATATTCACAATTATTTGCCGAGTTAATAAAATGATGTTTATGAATCAACTAAAAATTTTTGGATTGCGCCCTGGCTGGATGGCTCGGTTCGTTGGAGTGTCGTCCTATACACCAAAAAGATTGCGGGTTTGATCATCCATGAAGAGAATAATAATGCAGAGCAGAGAGAATGCAATGACTTCTCTATCCTCAGTGACAAAGCATAACTGCTATACAGAAAGGTTCCCTTCCAACCTTACGCCATGACATCTGGAAACCATCATTAGATTGCTAACTTAGAACCGCTATTTTCAAAGCCACTCTTCATCCCTGAGGCTGCTGATGTTCTAGGCCAGGCCTGTCACCACGTTTCCAGCCTGAGGATTTCTTGGCTCCTCTTTTTCCTGTGGCCCATTTGTTCCCACTGATTTCCATTTCCACTGACTTATAGTAAATCAATCTTAGGATTTCTGTGGCCTTTTATTGCTTATATTTTAGGTTGATGCACACAGATCTATACTTATATGCCCATTTCATCAACTGGAAGAAATCTTCCAACATCAGACATCAAACATGACGTGTCTAAGAGACGTACATACAGGTTGTAACAAGAAAGGACCAGGCAGTAAAGTAACTATGACCGTGTCTCATCCTTACCTTAAGGGGCATCTTTGCATGCTCATTTAACAGCGGGACATCAAACACGAATCTCCTGAGTAAGTGCTGCATCATAGAAGGTCTCAGTTGGCTGGTGGAACAAAGCTGATTTTAATAACGGAGTAAATGGTCTAAACTAAGTAAATAATTCATTAGACTAAATTAAATATGCCTCTCTTCAGAGGATGTTAATTTTAGGTGTTCCCATGCAAAGATTAACCAATGGTTGCACAGTGAGTAAGAGGTTCCATTTGCACCTTGTCTCCACTCCGATCTGAAGACTGATCCCTCTTTCCCACAGGACATGCTTTTTCTTTGCTCCCTCCCTTCCTAACACGACTTAGTAATGTGTCTTCCCTCACTCCCATGAGTGGAAGGGTCTCCAGTGACCAGATGGGAAGCAGAAAGATGAGCGAGTGAGGAGCAGGAGGCAGAAAGGGCTGAGATTAAAGTTCTGCCAGAGGATGACGGGAAAGGTGGACGTGGCGGACATCAGCCCTCGGCTATGTCAGGCAACCTTGAAGCTCCTACCCACTTAATATGTAGACAAATCTGTGAGTTACGTATTTTGATTCCATTTCATAGAATTTTAGCCTGATTGTGAGTTTGATCATCCATGAAGAGAATAATAACGCAGAACAGAGAGAATGCAGTGACTTCTCTATCCTCCGTGACAAAGCATAACTGCTATACAGAAAGGTTCCCTCCCAACCTTACGCCATGACATCTGGAAACCATCATTAGATTGCTAACTTAGAACCGCTATTTTCAAAGCCACTCTTCATCCCTGAGGCTGCTGATGTTCTAGGCCAGGCCTGTCACCACATTTCCAGCCTGAGGATTTCTTGGCTCCTCTTTTTCCTGTGGCCCATTTGTTCCCACTGATTTCCATTTCCATTGACTTATAGTAAATCAATCTTAGGATTTCTGTGGTCTTTTATTGCTTATATTTTAGGTTGATGCACACAGATCTATACTTATATGCCCATTTCATCAACTGGAAGAAATCTTCCAACATCAGACATCAAACATGACGTGTCTAAGAGACGTACATACAGGTTGTAACAAGAAAGGACCAGGCAGTAAAGTAACTATGACCGTGTCTCATCCTTACCTTAAGGGGCATCTTTGCATGCTCATTTAACAGCGGGACATCAAACACGAATCTCCTGAGTAAGTGCTGCATCATAGAAGGTCTCAGTTGGCTGGTGGAACAAAGCTGATTTTAATAACGGAGTAAATGGTCTAAACTAAGTAAATAATTCATTAGACTAAATTAAATATGCCTCTCTTCAGAGGATGTTAATTTTAGGTGTTCCCATGCAAAGATTAACCAATGGTTGCACAGTGAGTAAGAGGTTCCATTTGCACCTTGTCTCCACTCCGATCTGAAGACTGATCCCTCTTTCCCACAGGACATGCTTTTTCTTTGCTCCCTCCCTTCCTAACACGACTTAGTAATGTGTCTTCCCTCACTCCCATGAGTGGAAGGGTCTCCAGTGACCAGATGGGAAGCAGAAAGATGAGCGAGTGAGGAGCAGGAGGCAGAAAGGGCTGAGATTAAAGTTCTGCCAGAGGATGACGGGAAAGGTGGACACGTGGCGGATCAGCCCTCGGCTATGTCAGGCAACCTTGAAGCTCCTACCCACTTAATATGTAGACAAATCTGTGAGTTACGTATTTTGATTCCATTTCATAGAATTTTAGCCTCAGGGAAGTGATAGAACTGATCAAATTTTTCACCTCCCCTAGTCCCATCTGGCTTCCAAACCCCTACACCCCACTGTGAGTGGAAACCTTCCCTTCACAGTGTACTACCCGCTGCAAGCCTGCACCTCCAGGAGCTCCTGTTCAATGAGAAAGAGCCTCCATCCTCGTTAGGGGCCTGAGAAGTTGTCCCTTTCACCGTCAGAACTCCAGAGGGAGGAGACGGTTCTGGTTTTCATAGGGAAGGCATTTAACACCTCTACCTACAGGAAGTGGTTTTCCAGCTGGAGGAAGAGCCAGCCTTCCTCACTGCCACCCATAAGTAATGCTTTAATATTACTAGTATACCGAATCATTTTCCATATTTAGTAAGGACCTCTTTCTCTTCTATTCTGGAAGAATCAAAAGGGGAGAATCTATTAGTCTTACACTAAAGTGGCCAGGGACTCCTCACACCACCACCTCGCCCACTAACATCCAGGACAGCACAACTCGTCCAACATCACATCTAATGGCTAGATACCCTTGAGAGGTTTGGGGGAACACTGCTAAACTTAGCTCATACCTTAGTACAAGGACTACTACTAGAAATTAATCTTTTGGTACAGAAGTTGTTTCCAAAATTCATAACAGCTTGTAGAGGGCCACAGAGTAATAAATTCTCTTTCTGAAAGAAGGAGAGACTTGGTAACGTTAGTTCCCACTCACCCACAAATAGAGAGCAAACAAACTTCTATGGAATCCCGCTGAGCTTTGGTCAGTGAGCAGCCCTTAGAAAGTCTGTACACGGTATGAAGCAACGAGTCGATGAGGGAAGCGTGGTGCTCTGTGCCAGCAAAAAGAGGAGCACATCTTGTTAACAAAGGCAACACGGCCGTGCAGAGGTACCGATTGAGGGCCAAGGCCATGTCCGTAGCACTCAAAGCAGCCTGAAAAGGAATTGGAGAGGAGAAGGTCATTTGTGTTTGGGGAATCAACAGGTTGACATGTAATTTCATCATCTATAAAGTGACAAAAAAGCAAAAATGTATACCTTTAAATGTGGTTCATATGATTTTTACCACTAAAAACAATCAACTTCAATTGCTTATCAATAGATAAAAATAAATGAAGTGCTATGTCCTCAGAGAGCCCAGGAGCCAAGAGGCTCATATTCTATAACAAAACATCAATAGTAGGAGAAATAGAAGATAAAGACAATAATGATATCAAAGAATGTGAGTACTTTACTAGGAGAAGAAAGAGAAAAGAGCTTATTATCAAAATATATTTCATCTTCATACATTCTCTCTGAATTCTACTTATTAATAGTTTCTATTTCTGCTCATGTCCACCAGCATCATTACTATGCTATCTCAGAATTTCATGTAAACACACCCAAAGGAAAAAAATTTAAGTTTAATTTTTATGATTCTCCTCTCATGGTATTAATGAAATCCCTATTGTCAACTAACAATTTATTTCCTGCTGAAATCAGAAGACCCATTTAGCTGAGAATGAAAGGAGGTGTTATAAAACTAATGGACAATAAGTTACAGCTTATTCCACAAAGTTTCAAGCAACAGCAAATTAACACTGATGATGACAGAGTCTTGATGGAGCCACTGGGTACATGGGGCAGATCTTAACCTATCTGTACGTCAACATGAAGACACCAGGATAACATCATGAGCGCATGACTCAGCAATGTCCATTAAACCTTCTTAATACTTTAACTGATTTATTGAGAATAATTGTTTAGGTCAACTTAGAGGTTATCAGGAGCCACAGTGACCTCCCAAATTAGGCTTTCGATGAGTTTCTCATTGTCTTCCATTGCACCTGATTAGAATCCTTATCTTATTCTTGAGGCTGAGTCTTCTCTACTATTCAATGCATTCCTTGAGGAAATACTCTATTTTATTATCTGTTTATACACTGCTTTCCTAAAAATATAATAGGTGCTCAATAAACATTTGGCGACAATAAATGAATAAATTCGTCTATGAAAAAAGTATCACAAGCCAGAGACTGAAGAGTCACAATCCGGGAAGCCAGGAGTTCAAGTCATTACCGTGTCTAAGGAAGCAGCAGCCCGGAGATCTGGCAGAAAGCCAACCTCCAGGAGGTGGAGGAGGAAATCCTGAACCTCAATGCCATAGACCCTGTCAAGGAACAAAACCATGGCTGCCTTGTGATCTGGGCAGAACCCCGCAGACATGTCAGGCTCCACCACATTCCCATCTGAAAGAGAGAAGGTGACAGGTCGTAGTCAGTGGTCATGCCATTCGAGAGACAGAGTACAACTGTCTGCTTTCCAGCCCCCTCATGCTTTAAGCCAAGTTGTCTGCTGAATGGTTTTCTGTTATTCTGTTGAACAAGCTAATGCTGGGAACTGGCTCAGAACATATGACAGTGCAATTTAAATCCCAGTCATGGCAATGTTATTTGTATATCCATTTGTTAACAATGTGATAAGGACATAGCATTCTGCTAGCTACTGAGAAGTAAAAAAAGAAGGTATCCAAAATCCACATTGTAAAACCAGGAGTAAATACCATGAAAAGTTAAAACATAAAACGAGGTTTCATTCTTTTCAATAATAGGAGCCTCTTTTACACGTTGATAAAACTTACTAACCACAATGGGATACTCTCAATACATTTATATATTTGTAGAGTAGATAATTACAAAATGATGAAACAATCCTATGAAACCAGTTTGACTTTCAAATGAAATATATTTCATGAACGTAATTAGAATTAACAACATTTAAAACATATCTGAGCATTATATTATTTTCTCTATCAACAACCAGTGTTGATGTCTATATAAATTACTAAATCCTTTACTATAACTCCATAGATTCATAGGTTGGGGACCATAATATTAGGGATTATGGGATTACGTGTCAACTTAATTTACTGGGAAAATGATGTCCTCTCTGTTTGGCCATGTGATGATTATGCCAACTGCTGCTCTAACACACCATGAGATTCCACAAAGAATATCACGGAATCTTTAATGATGATGCAATGTCGAATCAAGAAGAACCCAGGAAAAGATGACAGACATGACCATAACATCCCAAAGAACAGTCACAACTTTTTTGTTTTTATTCATAGTCAATGAATGAATTTGATATTTACATCATGAAAATAAACAAATAACAATGTTTTAAGGAAAATGAGATTAAAGACTAAGGCTGTACACCTACTAATTTGCAAATTTAGTTCTAAACCAAGTAAAATTGGATTTAAAATCCAGCCAATCCCTAGTGTTAAATCAGTGTGGTATAATTTTTTTTCCTTTTTAAAAAAATAGATTTTTACTTATTGACTTGAGAGAGAGAGGAAGGGGGGAGAGAGAGAAACATCGATTTGTGTTCCACTTGTTTATGCAGTCATTGGTTGATTCTCGTATGTGCCCTGGCCTGTGATCGAACCCTCAACCTTTGCATATCAGGATGATGCTCTAATCAACTGAGCTACCTGGCCAGTGTCTATAATTTTCTATTAAAAGCCTATATGAAATTCCAGTTCAAGTCTCCTAAAAAGCACATGATACAAAATTTAAACCTATCAGGTTCTATTATTTTAACATATAGCTGAGCCTAACTCACAGAGGCTCAAATAAGAAATGGTGAGTCATTCACAGATCCTAGGATAAGATTTGGGTTTGAAACACTCATTCATTCAAGGAGTGACAAGGGCATCCACCTGGGACCCAGGGCTCAGTGACGTGCACGGTCGCTAGGTCTGCTCACTGGCTCCCCCAACACAGACAACAACCCGATGAACAGCCTCCTCTGCTAACTGGCATGCGGAGGCCTGGGCATTGGCTTTAACCTGGGGACCTGCAGGCTCCATCCGCCTGAAGTCACCTCCTGGACCTTTGTCCAGCCTTCCTGGGCCCACAGCTGGGGGAGCAGCATCTCTTTCCGAGACCACATATTGCCTTCGGGTCTCTGAGCCCCTCCCCCTTTCATTGTTATATGGCCACACTCCGTTCTAGAACAAGTGTGCTCTAAACGTTTCAGACAGGCCTTAGCTAATCAGAGGGACCTCACCTTTGGCTATCGCAGGCATCTGGAAAGTGATGCTGATCACGCCCACCAAATCTCCCAGTGGAATCAGGGACCTCAAAATTGATCTGATCCTGATGGCTTCCCCCTTCCCGGCGTGAATCAACTACAGGAAGAGAACAAAGGAGCATTAGAATCACTCTGTGAAATCAATGCTATAATTCTGCCTACAAACTTGAAGTACAAAATCGTGTCTGAAATGATTTTCTTTGACGGATATGCATAAAGTTAGACCTGGCTCAGAAACGGTTGTTTCGGGCTTACAGATGCTATTTCCCTGCCCACAGTCTCCCCTGACGTCGGTACACTATGCCGAGGCTAGTGGCCGGCAGTGTTATTCTTAAGGAGCATGAAGATCATTGGTCTGGGTGCTAGGGGACACCCCTACCAGCTACTGTGTCTTCACACAGAGGAGCCAGGGTGCCGCTCTGGGGCCCCAGGAACTTACATGCATTTCAGGAGCACAACGTCCTAACAGGTCAATCAAAGCCGCATAGAAGGTCATGATGGCGTTCCCCATGTGGATGGTGTTGTCCTCCTCCGCTGTGTCACTTTCATGGATCATTCCAGGGAAACAGAAACAAATCAAACGGGAGGATGAAGTGACATTTCTGGTTTATTACATGTTCTCAGGGGACAGGGGCCACTAGGTAATTCATTCTGATGCTTTCATGCCTGTGTTTAATTTACAGCTGGGCATTTTAAAGCAAAATGACAATGCATTCAAGACCAGATTTGAGATTCTGTCACCAAGGACACACTTGTGGGAATGTGAATATTAAGATCCTTTCAAGAAGGGGAAAAAAAAAAGAACTGCTAATTTGATGATTCTGCTCAATTTGTAGTGGCAGCTAGCTCATTAACAAGGAAGGTAAGAGATGGAAGGACCTGGTAAACTTAGAATGCTTTTGTGACTAGATACATTTAGAGCAGTGATTCCCAAAGTGGGCGCTACCGCCTCCTGGTGGGCGCTGCAGCGATCCAGGGGGGCGGTGATGGCCACAGGTGCATTTGTTTCAACTTTTTTTGTATTACCTTTCTATTCTGAGTTCAATAAATAGTTTCATAATTTCAAACTTCAATGTTTCTAATTTACACCTTTCTTTACTATATTTTACGAAAAAGGTAGAAACATTAATACATATATCTTTCTGTTTAATTGCTATTAAAATTTTAAAAAAATTAATTTCCAGGGGGCGCTGAGTAATATTTTTTCTGGAAAGGGGGCAGTAGGCCAAATAAGTTTGGGAACCACTGATTTAGAGAAAGGGTGACAAAGATCTGTCCCATAAGGTCACATATATAGGGTGTCAAGTACAGAGTTTTCCCCAGAGGAAGAACTTCATAAACATGATCTCAGTTACCCACCAACCCACTCCCAGTAATCCGGCATGTCCCGCTCCCACTCTGTGGGAAAAACATAAATACTTCATTGTCTCACTGAGGACAGACAAATGTTGATGGACCTGGAGACCAAGGCCTTCCTCCTTTGGCAGCTCAGGAGTCCGCTGTGTCTGCTGCATCAGAGGTCTCACCCGGGACAGGGAGGCTGCACTGGCCACACCTTTCCTGGCGTGCAAGGCTGTTCCCAGGGCCCTGGAGTGCACACCCACTGGTGTGGGTGGGGCCAGATCTCTAGATGTACTTTCTGCTACTTAGAGAAACTAAGGGCTCCCTCGTTCCTCTGTGGCTGACTAATAAGTACAGAACCTCCCAGTCTGGAGCCCAGCCACGGTGTGGACAGCACTCTGTGCCGGGTTGTCTGGCAGCAGGGTTGGCAGGACCACATCTGTGCTTGAACTTGCCTCCAACAGGCCCTGTGTTGTTTCTTCTCCAGGAGTGGGGTCATGAGCCTAGCAGGACTGCCACCTCCCAGAGTAAGACAACAGGAGCGGCAGCCAGGATTAAAGTACGTCCATCGCTGAAGTTAGTACTCACAACCTGCACATGTCTGGACAAATGGAAGGCGGTCGCTGCCCCCTCCGTCACTCCTAGCATGATGACACCCCCTCTTCTGGACTAAGTCTCCATTATATTCCTAAAGGTCTCCCTCATTCACTATTGTCATGAAAACTTATTCTAGCTGCTTCCTCTGACCTTGACTCCAGGTGCGAAGGCTTGCTGCCATCACTGTAAGAAGGAAATTTGCCAGAGCCCCTGGGAGAAGTCACTGATGAGAGACAACCTCCCACAACCTGAGCTTCTCACTACAGCCACATCTTCCTCAGGTCTCTGTTCATTCAGCCTGGTCCAGCAGCCCCCCATCCCTCTCCCACATCTACCACACTTGGTCTCCAAGGGGAGAAATCCCCAGTTACATTGAAATTAACAGACTGCAAATTATATTTTGTAAAAGTTCAAGTCAAGTAGCACAAATTTACTCCTAAGAATGTGTGTATTGGACCTACGGGGTTTTGCTGGACCCGCTGGTTGGTGAGGGGCCATCTCGAGAAGGGTCCTCGGCGATTTTGATGGCCTCCTCCATGGCTGCGAGGAGCCCGTTCCCACCCTCGCCGCGCAGGGCGGGGCCGAAGCACTCGGGCCTGCGGATGAGCAGCCGCACCACCACGTTCGCGTTCTCCTCCACGCTCTCCCCTGCGGGCACAAGCGGGGTCACACGGACTTCTGAGCAAATGATGTTACATTCATTCACTTACATTAAAAAAAGTAATACTAAAACCAACCAACATGGTGGTAAAGCCAAATTACATTCAGATGACTAGTTTTATGTGTACAAGACTGCCATTTTCTGTTCTTGTACTTTAACATTTCCAATGTAGAGTAAAGCATTATGGAGGCATATACTGTTAATTTGTAACTTGAAGCCATAGTCCTAGGCCTTATAGAATCTAATTACAAAAATTTATAAGAATGTAAGTACAGAAAGTTTTTAATTTAATAATGAAGTATAGCATCACTATCAAAACACATATTATAAAATAAGTTGTTACTGTAAATATCTGATTATAAAATATTCTGTTTCTTTTCTAATATTTACCTCCCCCGTGAAAATGCTGGCATATATCACTATTTTATAACTATTTCTATGCAGTTTTAATAATGAGCGAAGAGGCCCCCACAAGCCATCCGTCCTACCGTTACAGAAAACAGCAAATCTGAGAAAGTCGAGATATCTCTCCCCTTCGACTGGGTTCCAGCCGATGTCTGGGTAGCCCTTGGCCACCAGCATCGGGCAGCTCTGCAGTCCACAGCCGGCCAAATACCGGACCACCTGCCAACAGGACGAGGAGCAGAGCGTGAGCCCTCGGGCGTCAAGTCAGAGGTCAGCTGCTTACTCCAGACTGTGGAGACGCCATCCAAGGGCGGTTTGTAACAAATGCAGCTTTGAAAGTTTTTGTGCGTTTTTTAATCTTCATTGTTGGGTATTACAGATATCCCCCTCCTCCCCCCATTGTCCCCTTCCACAGGGATCCCACCCGGTCCCAGGCCTTCACCACCCTATTGTGTCCATAGGTAATGCATATCTATAATAATAAAAGCATAATATGCTAATTAGACCAGACGTCTTTCTGGACGACCATCCTGATGACCTTCCTGACGAAGCTGGGGCTGCGAGGGCTGAGGCAAGCCGCTGCAGCTGTGAGGGCCGAGACCCTTGCACGAATTTCGTGCATCGGGCCTCTAGTATGCAATATAAGACCTTTGGTTAATCTCTTCCTGCTCCCCCTCCCCCCCTTTCCCTCTGAGATTCGTCTGTCTGTTCCATTCCATGCCTCTGGTTCTATTTTATTCATCAGTTTATTTTGTTCATTAGATTCCTTGTTCATTTATTTTCATTTTTAGATTCAATTGTTGATAGATGTGTATCTATTGCCATTTTATTATTCATATTTATGATCTTTTTTCTTCTCCTTCTTCCTCTTCTTAAAGAACACCCTTCAACATTTCATGTAATACTGGTTTGGTGGTGATGAGCTCCTTCAGCTTTTTCTTGTCTGTGCAGCTCTTTATCTGACCTTCAATTCTAAATGAGAGCTTTGCTGGGTAGAGTATTCTTGGTTGTAGGTCCTTGCTATTCATCACTTTGAATATTTCTTGCCACTCCCTTCTGCCCTGCAGTTTCTGTTGAGAAATCAGCTGGCAGTCATATGGGTTCTCCCTTGTAACTAACTGCTTTTCTCTCTGCTTTTAAGGTTCTTTGATCCAGACCACAGTGTTCCAGCTGCTGTGTGAGTATTAAATGTGTATATTAGATCTAGAGTCTAATTAATCCTCAGACCCTTGGAAGCAAAATTCCCCCGCAGGGTCTGGTGCCTGCGGGATCTCCCTGTGGGTGTGCCGCTTGTGGAGCTAAATGGGTCGTGCTCTGGTGTAGTCTGCAGCCCTCCACTGATGTGTTGGTTCTGGCGCCTCTTGGGAGGGACCAGTGCAGGTCAATGTCAGAGGCTGCCTATCAGAGCCTTGGGCTACTTGTCAGGAGCAACCGAGTGACATGCAGCTTGTGGCTGCCTATGCTGGGCCTGGGTGGCGTGGGGTGATCCGAGCTGCGCACCAAGGCTGGCTTCCCCCAACACTGAGTCTGGGGGCAGGTGAGCACAAGGCCCAAGGCATCCTGAGACCCACCTCCGCCTGGCAGCTGCCTGTTAGGCTCAGTCACTGGATGAGCCTCAGGCAGTAGGCAAGTTGCATGAGGGAGGTTCTCAGTGAGTCCCCAGGTAGGGGCGCATGGTGTTCACCAGGTTGATACAGATTCAAATTTGGTGCCAGTGCCGGGTCTGAGGCCACTCAGCACAAGTCCCCGGGTGCACCAAAGCCAGCCCTCTCCTGCCTGGTTTGCATGGACCCGTGGTGGGGCAGTCTCAGGGGGTCAGCAGGATGAGGCCCGCAGAGTTCATCAGGCTAAAGAGACCCAGGTTTGGCTGTGTGGGGAGAGCACCACACAGGAAGATGGGTGCCGCTCAGGTGCATGAAGATAGAATGGCCCCCCCTCCAGCCCCATAACTCAGTCTCTGACATTTAAAAAGCAGAAACTGTGTGATTAAAGCAAATGTGACAGCAGATATCATGAAAGGACAAAAACAGACAGGAACACAGACAGAGTAAGTTGATTCTTTTTTCAGAGAGAAAAATGCATGTGGTTAAAGGAAATAACTTATCTCAAACATCTTATATAACTTATAATATTACATGCAACATTTATGTATAAGTGTAGTAACATAATTGTCACTATATTGCAGCTGTTTTTAAATAATCTTGAGGAGGAGTTGTGAACCAGCAGAGCTGACCCTGTGCAGCGCAGGAAGGCCGCCTACCTTCTCCAGGTCCGGCTCGCGCAGCGCTAAGGCCAGCTCATTGTTGTCCATCACCGAGGCCGCCGCCACGTCCAGGGGCGTCGAACCTCTCATCGCTGGCGAAGCTGTTAATCCAAATGAAGGGGAAACAAAACCTGGATTGGGCTGCAACTATGAATTCCGTGTAGAACACACTTTTACTTAAAATTTAATTTCGAAGTGCGATACATATGGCACTCCTCTGAGTTCATTGACATTACATTGAAATATGTGTATTATTTTTATCACAAAATTTCAATAAAAGTCAAACCCTTACTTACCTAGACCAACACTGCTGTTTTCCAATAAGTAACTGAGATGGTCAAACATAGCTTTTTGGTTCTGCCGGCTTATACGACAGAAGTAACAGAGGAAACGGCAACAGTTGGCTACCATCTTGGGAAAAGTGATCTCCTGCATAAAGAGCATTTAATTAGCTGTGAAAGCAAACCATCTTTACAAAATTGAGTCACATTGTTAACCCGTGTGTGCCCATGTCTGCAGAGCCTTGGCCCGAAGACCTTCCCACTTCCAGACTCTGACCCATCTGTCCCTGAGCCCCAGAAAAGCAAGCCTGGCACTGATGTCGAAACCTCATCACCATCAATGGCTGGATTTGGAAGTAATCTACAGCCCAACCCGAAGGAGGCATGAGCCCGGGTTAGGAATCAGACAGACTCGGTGTGACTCCTGCCCACTAGCAGCTGTGCCTCCTTGGAAAACTGCAAGCTCACTGACTTGGTTACGTAAACCTGGAATTACGAGGATAATACTGCTCACTTTGGACAAGAAAGGGGGATGTAAACGAGGCAGTCTGTGAAGAACACCCAGTGTAATATTTGGAACCACAGGTTCTGATTCATCAGTGCTGCCACTGCGGTTATCATTAAAATTCCAGGTATTCACAATCTCCTGATGGCACAGGACTCCTCTGCTCTAAGGAGCACCCTGCCCGGAAGCTGGACCTCATCAGACACATGTCCTTTGAGAGCCAAATCCTGTTCTAGGATGCTCGATGATGCCTGGGGTCCTTCTTCAACACAGCATTTTATAAATATCTTTGTAAGTCTGTCTAAATGGTGACAGGACATGAGAATTATAGACTCATTTCCATATTTTGAAAAACACAGTGAAATTCCAAAAATTATTGAAATACATTTTGGAAATCAGACATTATAAAATTATACCAATTTATCTGAAGTTATTTGATATATTACTCTGTTCATTTGGTTCTGAAGAACTTTATTTTAAATTTTAATCCCTTAACAATTCACTTTGGAGTCTTACAACAAATAGTCCAGAGCATCATCCTCAAGTCTTGGTCTGGACCGGGAACTGAGTGCAGCCCCGGTTGCCAAGGGGAGCGGCTGGATCTCAAGGACATGTGTGTGCTATGGACGTGTAACGTGAAGAAACTGACTTATAGTTCTAAATTTTAAATAAACAGTACAGTATTAACTTTTAAAGTTTCTAAACATCCCTTAAATGACAATAATTAGGGATACAGCAAATCACACAGCATAGGATAAAAATTGTTATAGATATTAAAGACAAAAAAAACACTAGTAGTACGTCCAACTCTCAATCGGTAAGGTTTTCCAAAAGGTGTCTTTTAAACAGTCCTCCGGAGAAGGTTTAAGACATGCATGCACTCAAGGAGGTGCAATAAACGCCACCCCAAGATTCAAAGGTTTTCCTTTACCTTGGACTCCCCACCACCAAGGACGTTCACCATGACCTCCATCACTGTCTCGTGCATCCCCAGTGCCCTCATGAGGTTAGGGTGCTGGTAAAACACTTTATTATTCATAATGTCCCTACAAAGGAACACAGGTCAGAGCAAAATTTCAATAAAATATTTATCTGAAATCTAATCAACTTTTGGAAATACTGGCATGTACGGAAAAGTAAGAGCAATCATAGTTAAGCCACAAAAGTTAATAAGTGCAATTGAGTTTTCCTCAAAAATATTGGTAGCCTACCAAAAATAGTAAACAAGTTGTCTATTCTTTTCAATTACAAGAAATGTACTAAATATATAAACACTCACTAATATGAAATACAGTTTTGGACACTTATCATCCTAATTTAATGTATATCCAAATGTGTTCAACCTTCTTTTGTATAGAAATGAATCCGTTTCAACGTTTATAGAAAAATTCCTATATAAATTATTGATCTATGAGTATATCTGCTTTAATCCTTTTTATTATTTTTGCATTCTATTTGATCCATGTCAGTAGTCATCTTCATTATCTCAGTTTTTATCTGATATTTATATAGCTAGATTAGCTTTTTTTTTTGCTAAATATTTGTGTTCTACATCACTTTTTCACATTCTACATTCCAGATTCCTACATCCTTATGTTAAAGTATTTTTCTTGTAAACGTCATATAGATTAATTTAAGCTTTCCTTTTTCTCTGGTATGTTAGTTCCCTCTTACTTTCATATCCCCAAGTTAATGCAAATTACTGATTGCTTAGACTTATGCAGGTACACACCAGTAACATACTCACTAAAACACATTGCCTCCCATTCCTTCTTTCTGAATTCCGTTTTCCTTTCTCAAATGTACAGCCTTTAGAAGGCCTTTCAATGAGGGGCTGTAAGTAAATACTCAGAAATACCTGTTTTTCTCTCTCTCTTGAATATGGATGTAAATTTCCTCTCCAAAACCACACAAAGCACGAGCTCATTGTGTGGGATCCTCCCCTGGTAACAATCCCACACTGAGTCACGTTTTCCAGTCCTGCCGTTGGGAATTCTAAATATCGTTCCTTTGCAAGTGTTCTGGCTTTCCTCTCTACTTTATTCTAAAATGGCCTCTCCAGCTGTCGATGTGGAACTATTGGAGCTTTGCGAATCTGTGAATTCCCATCTTTCATCCACTCTGAAAAACTCAAGCCAATAGCTCTTCAATCCGTCCTTTAGTCCCCCCATTGTGTCTCCTAGCAACCTTCTTCTGCACATGCGGGGCCTCCTCTCACTATCCCTTCGGTCTCACAACTTCTCTTTTGTACTTTCTATCTCTCAGTGCTGCATTGCTGAGTAATTTCCTCAGCTCTATTATCTAATTCATTAATTTTCTCTTCAGCTATATCTTACCTGTAATTCAATTACCTGTTTTTTTATATCAATTCTCCTATTTTTCATTTCTAGAAGTTTATTTGGATCTTTCTCAAACCGTCCTGGACTTTTTGCAAGTCTTGTTTTTAGAGACTTCATTTATTCCTTTGCATACAGTGATTTTAGGTTCTCTTTCCAACATCCTATTATCTGAAGTTCTTGGGGGAGGTGTTCTAACTCCATAGTTCATTGTAACTGCAGACCCTTATTTATGGTGAATTGTTTCCTATGTGTTTGCAGTTTTTTATTTTGGGCTAACTTTTTTTTACTATTTAGGTTTTTTCTTGCAAGATTTCAGAGGAAATTGAGCTAAGAAAGCATACCACCGGGCCAATTTTTACATTAATTTTTCAGCTTGGGGTTCCTTAAACTATGCATAGGTGCAAAGGTTAAACCCCAAATCTACATGAAGCACAAGTTATGATGCTGAATTCGCAGTTCGCCATTCTTCCTTCACGGCCCAGTAGATACAAACATTCTTATTGTTTCCTGCTGGAGAGTGTTTATCTCCTCATGGATTTTAGTGTGTTTTTATTAGCCTGTATTTTTATATATGATTATACATTTCTGAGTAACTAATTAAAAAACAAACTCAAAGGTATTTGCTCTGTATCACAGCCATCTTTACATCTAGTTGTAAAATTAGACATGTTTCATTATTGAGCAACCTTCCTATTTAGCTTTAAAACATCATCTCTAAAAACAAAACAATCTAACTTAATGATCATGCAATCTAAAGAGTGTATGTTTATTAATGCACCTACTGTTCTGGTATTGGGATAATCAGTCAGAAAGAAGACACACGTAAGACAAAAGGCCGTAAGGATTAAAGGTACCCTAGTCCCCGAATCATGAGCTTCTCCTCTTCTCTGCCCATCCTCACACTCAGCAGAGAGCGGATCTGGCCCAGGGAGGCCAGCAGGTTGATGGTGTCCTCCACGGAGACAGCGCTGATGGTGTAGGTCTTGGGCAGGGCCTGGACCAGACCCCCGATGCCGTCATACTGCCGGTGAAGCAGCACGAACATGGCCCTCACCAGCTCGGGGTCCTCGATGACAGACTCCTGAGCCCACCGCACCATCGTCTCAGAGATCAGCTGCTGAAGAGTGGCTGCGGGGTCATTGTTGATATTTTTAAAGAAGGAAAATAATAAGAGACGACATTAAAGTGGGCATTTCAACTGCATATTTCATAGTCCCAAACTCATATCTATATTTGTACCAGAATATTTAGGAATATTTTTAGAAGAAAATAAACTTCATTTAAATATATATGTGTATATATGTGTGTGTATGTGTATGTATGTGTATATATATATATATATATATCATTAAAGTGATTTCAACTGCATATTTCATAGTCCCAAACTCATATCTATATTTGTACCAGAATATTTAGGAATATTTTTAGAAGAAAATAATAATCATTTAAATATATATGTGTATATATGTGTGTGTATGTGTATGTATGTGTATATGCATGTATACGTGTGTGTGTGTGTGTGTCTCTCTCTCTATATTTTTTTCTTTTTATTTATTTGCATTGAGGGAAGGGACTTTTGGGTGCCTTTTGACCAGAATCTAATCTAATCAGAAGTGATGAGTTGATGACGGGCCTGTGGGATGGTGGGCAGGGGGAGGAATGGTTTTTGAAGAGAATTTGGAGAGTATTTTCTATGGTTCATTAAATTGGAAAAGAGATTTTCTGATCTTTTTTATTTTATGAATACATGCAGAGATGAAAAGACTTGAAGAGTCAGCAAAGTGATTTTAGAGACTCTTCTCCAACTCAACTGCATGGTGAAGGAAGTAAAGTCCTGCACAGTGATCACCCAGTCTCACACTTGCAAGGACAGGATAATGCTATCTCCCGTGTGGATATTGAGACACAATATGCAAGTGTGCAGGTCGGTGTATGGCTTTGCTGCAGCATATTGTACCGTGAATTAATATAAATACACCAATACGGAATTTTTTTGCTTGGGGTTTAAAAATTATGTATATATATATTTTTAAGTATTGAAACAGTTTCCAAGCTCGAGAAGCATGCCACCTAAGAGTATGACTTTTAAGCAGGAGGCAGGCCTAGGGCATCACTCTATTTCTATATCTACTGGGCTGTGTGATCTGAAACATTCACCTAATCTTTCGTTACTTAACATTGTTCATGCCACAGGAAGCAGTCTGTGCACGAAAGTTTGCTGGAAATTCTACATTATGGTTAGATGTGGTGGCAGTCATTACACCTCAATTTCTTTATTCAGAGACACTGCCTTTCCAAATACTTTCTCCTCCATCTATCTAAATTGTACTCAGCATATAAAAACCAGTTTACACTTTTACTTATCAAAATGTTCTTCCAGCATGAAAACCAAAATTAATCTGTCCTGGCTTTTAGGCAATTTTTTACCCTTTACTCAGTGAATCTTCCTTGCGCTAATGGGCTAAGCCTACAATTTTCTACCCTTGGACTATTTAGAATAATACTAAGCACATGGCAGGTAATTGATAAATTGTCTCATCCAGTTATCAGCTGCTTCAGTGGCAGTAGTAATAGTTGAAACTACATAGATCTTTTTAAACATTCTACCATTTTAAAGTTTGCTATGTAACTCTCCCTAACTTTTATTTTAACAGGGAATCGGTAAGGAGCTATTCTATAAGATACATACAAAGTGAAATTACACCTATTATCTCCACTGGCTCCTATGGTGGCTGATGTGTGAGCGGCCTGGGGACCACTGCATGTACCTGTCATGGGTCTACATTTACATGACATCTGACTTCCCTCAACACTGTTCAGTATAATCCCCCTTCATCAGTGATGCAGCCCAGAATATTTTACAATGTAGACAAAAAATATTCTTTAATTTTGTTCTGTAAACACTTTGCAAAATGGAACTCAGTGTTTAGTGAGTTTGCATATGTCCACAATTCCATGTGGGCATCCCTAGTCATTTAGTGGTGGCTGCAGACCCACCACAGGAGAAGAGAACAAAGCACTTTAACCTTGAAAATGTAGAATCCTATGGAAGTAACAAAATTCAAAAAGGCATCAAATTAGAACATTCATACTAACCAATTTTATTCCATTCTTGCTCTGTATGATTTCCCAATTATGCTATTTCATGCTAATTATTTTGCTTTTGAATTTCATACATATATATACACACACACATATACATACAGTACAATAAAGATGAGTTATAGGACATGCAAGAATGGAAATACGCAAACTGACAAACTTTTCTTTAAGGACTACTCTTATAATGAAGGGGTTTTAGTTGTTTCAAAATTGCAGCCACTTTTTCAAAACCACTGTTGGCAATCTATACAACCATTAATACGAGCTGTCCTATTACTTTTACTTTTATTTTCTTTGTTCCATTATCTTCTCCCCAGAAGACCTGACATCACATGTCCCTATAAAGGTCAATCATGGGCATTCAAGGAGCAAGATGTTTACCCAGTTGTCTCCTCATTGAGTCATTTGCAGCAGTGACCTCATGTTGTTACATTTATACTTAAATTTGGATCCCAATAGTCACTTAAATTGTCTTCAAAAAGGAGTGAGGTGTCAGGGTGGGTCGCAGACCCACTCCCGAGCCTTCTGGGCGAGTGTGTGTCTGAGACTCACTGCCCTGTGCCGACTTGACTCAAGAGTAGCAGCTTCCTCTGCAGTTAAGTAAAATATGCATGAACCAGACCAAAATAGAGTTACACACACTACCTATTGAAACCTTAAGAAAAGGTTTAACTTGATATAAGAATATTTGAAAATCAACTGCATGGTATTTAGACAGGAAGGCTAAGTTACTCCCTTTTGCTTTCTCTTCACAGTCTCCAATCAAACACCTAAACTTCTAGTGCTCCCAGAGCCCATCCCCCCTCATAATGCGCTCTCTCTCCATCTATTTCTACGAGTATCGTCTGATGCTGCTGAGCACCTCTGGCGGCTACAGGCATCTACTCAAGAATCAGTTTTCTCCCTGGCTCTCCAGTGCGACATCGTTGAAAGGATGGGTAAGTGTCAGCAGCGGGGCCCCTCCGCCTCTCCCACTGCTTACAGGACTTGTCGGAGGCACTCTCCGCTGGCTTGTCAGCCTGCTTCTTCTTCAGGGACGTCACCTTCTCCACCAGGGACAGCAGGCGCCCTCTAATTGTTAGGTCACTGTTTCCGTCCAGAGACCCATCGTCATCCAGCTCAATTCCTAGTATGAAAATAGGGAAGAGAAAGAAGAACAGAAAAACCTGTTTTAAAAGTACATTTCAGAAAAAGAATTCTCAGGCTTTGCACCCTCTTCCATTCACAGCGTTGGAAACTCGACAACACCGAGCAAGCCTGCCCAGGAGCACTCGCAGCAACATTCATGTGTGGCGTCTCTTCCTGCCTGCTCTTCCCCTGCTCCTGTGGGCTCCTGGCCCTCAGCAGCCGGCACGGAATATAAACCGAACAGAGGACAAAATCTCTCTCAGGAGACAAGACCCAGTCTGCTCCTTTCGCCGACACAGGCAGCTCTGACTTCAGGCGCCGTCTGCCTGGACCTGCAGTTCTGCCGGCCCGAAAACCTCCCACTTTCCTCCTCACTTGCCTCCATAAATGTCAGTAATATTTTGACAACTTGAGACACAGGTAGAACAGGCCTCATTAGGTACCTAAAGCATGAATGCTTTATGTCTGAAGCAATAATTCTACCATTGTAGAGTGTCCCCTTCTTCATGCTATATTCATGGTATATACACGGTATATAACCTGACGGCAGTCATTCAGTGGTTCTTCATTCATAAGCTGACTTAATACGCAAGGCAGTGCTTTTATTCTCCTTATTAAAAGAAAATAAAAATAATGCCCCTGGGGCCGTGCAGATCTCCTAGGAACTGGCTGCCAGGTCACTGTCTTTCACAGGAGCAGCCTTCACCCACACCACTGCACGGAGACAGAGGACGCACACGCCCGCAGCATCGAATCGATCCCACTATGCAAGTTCTTAGAATGAAGGGGGAGGATTCCCTTCACAGATCTGGCTGCTAACATATAATTCAATGAAGGATTCCCTTAGGCATTAATTAATTTCATGAGACATGCTGAATTTCACTGGCCTAAAAAGTGGCCACGCAGTCAGTTTAAATACAACTGGTTGTAAATAAATTTCGTTAGACTCAATCAACCTAACACTCAGCTCTCTGCCCAAAGCATCTAGTTACAATCCACGCTCCCCCCCCCTTGTTCCCTGTCACCAGGGAAAGAGGGAAGAGAGAGGGGAATTTCAGTCATCTTCTGCTTCATCTGACAGCCTGACTTCCCACATAGGGCCCATTAACCATTTTATCATAATAAATATTCTTAGATAAACCCTAACTGGCATCATGATTATATGTGAACCTGTTACATACAGAGCTGCTTTTGTAGCAGTGAACCTGTTACATAAGAGCTACTTTTGAAGCAGTGAATGTGCACTTAACAAGAGCTGTAGGTCACAAAGACCTTACCACAATGTGCCATCAGATCTTCATGAAAATCTAAGAGTTGGTCTCGAATTTCCTCTGGACATGGACACTCGTTTTTGTCATCCTTAAAATTGAGAAGCATATTGATCTGAAAGTTTGAAACAAGGAAGAGGAAGAACGAGAATGAGAGAAAAGTGGATTCAGGAACAACACAGCAAAGCTGCTCAAAACCTGTTTTGGAGTATCGTAAAATGTTGCCCAACAGATGAATGTATCAGTAAGTACAACAAATCAATGCTTCTCTCTCTCTTTCTCTCCTTCTCTCTCTCTTCAATTTAAAAATAATATATTAACAGTAAACAAAAAGTAAATAACTAAATAAATAAAATTTTTAAAATGTCTAGCTTTGTGTCCCAGGAGTGGAGGGCTCCTGCAGCTGGGACGTAACTGCATTGGCCATGAGGACCCCCTGGGCTGCATATTGTTCCCATTTGTAGAACATCAGGATCTGGCACACTGGCCTCCTCAAAGAGGCCATGACACACCTTTTTAATAAGCCTCTTATTGTTTAAACTGAACAAGTAGACTGCTGGGTGACACTAAGACTGCTGACTACCGCCACTTGGCTAGTGTAAAGAGAACAGGGAAATGCACTTGTCCCTTTGCAGGGCCTGGGTCCTGAGTGAGCTAAACAGTAAACAGGAAGGGTTTCCAGCTCCCTCTTGTACCTGTTCTTGTGGGGGCGACCTGAACTCCTTCGTCTTCCGGGCTGTGAGTGCGGCCGACATGTTCAGGGCTTGCATGACTTCGTTATAGCGGAAGCGCTGGTTGTCCTGGAGCCTAGCGACAAAGTCGTCTGAAAAGGCCACGATGGCTTCTATGCGGTGTCGGACCTGGCAGTCGCAGAGGTACTGCAGGAGCAGGCACATCTAAGAAGACAATGACAAGGCACCAAGTGTAAGTCATGAATCTCTAGAGTTCTGGGACATCAAATAAAAGTCAGTGGCAGAGATGCCCAGCTGGACACTCTCCTTTACGCCCAGAATCCTGGCAAATGCATGTCCCTTTGGTGGACACTCTGTCCTGGCCTCCTGCAGCTGTAGGTGCTGTGGCCCATGGGATATATGAGAAGCTTGCCAGGGGTCTCCTGGGAAAGACTTTCCATCATTGACAACAGACCAGAACACCCTCTTCTCAAGGAGAGTGTTCCTGGGTCACGACATGATCACTCGAGGAAGATGAGGCAACACACCTTAGGCTGGAAACCACGACTGAGGGTCGCCCAGGATACTAAGACCTGGGTTTCAAATGACATCACTGAGTTCCGCCAATCCTAGAACTGTCTACCTCCAGACTCTGCATGTAACTTAGGTGGTTTTACAGCATCTTCACTAACTGGGTATTCTCCCACAGGAATCCGAAAGGATTTCTAAGTGCACAGTGAGCCTTTCAAAATATGCCTACCAGGGAATGCTCTGCCCAAGCTTCGGAAACACTTAAATACACCAACACCAACTGTGATTCAATACGAGGCGCTGTGTGTCACTACCCACAGGAGTATGTCTGTCGATGCTGCTCTGAAGCGGGCCTACTGTCCGCCCCCCTCCCTCCGCCTCCTTCGCCCACCTTCATGGAAGCACCATCCCCTGGGGTCTGGGTCCACGTGACAGCCTCCTGACTCAGTCTGCCCTGGACCACCCTGCCTTCCCCTCTCATCTGTTTTACTCACAACAGCTGCACTGTGATTTTAGGATAAAAGTTTCCTGCTAAAATTCTTCACGGTTTTAATGGAACTTGGAATAAAATTCAAACTCCATCGTGTGGCTGGTTTTAGCCATCAGCCCCATTCTGTGAGAGCTGCCGTCTGCCTGTCTCACCCTCTCTCCTCAGCTCCTTCGGCTGCAGCCGCACCGCCTCTCCCTGCTTCAGAGCCTGCGGGGCCACGTGTCCTGTGCAAAGCTCCCAGGACCCTCTCCCGCTCCTGTCTACACACACTCGTGTCCGACCTCAGCTTACAGAGGCCTCCCCGCGCCTTTCTCACGGCGATCCCATTGAAGTTTCTGTATTCTGCTAATCCATTCTATTCTTCCAGACCAGCAAGGGAATTAGCAATGAGACACATGAAGAGAGATGTATCACTAAGTATGTATTTCCCCCAGGGGTGGCGCTTCTGGAGGGTGGGCCCCCTGTTCCTTCACCCAGTACTGTGCTTGGCTCTGCAGACAGAGAGGGAAACAGGGCCCATCAGGGCCCACACCCACGGGACCTTACAGACCAGAGGCTGAAGAAAGGGCCTCAGACACGTGCGCACAAAGACAGGCCATGCCTCTGGCTCCTTAGCAACACGTGCAGGAAGTGACATCCGCTGTGGGACAAGTGCCCTGAGGCTGGTAGGAATGCAGGCGGATAGGGAGGGCTACAAAATGCCTGGAGTTCAGGCATCCCAACGAAACGTGGTGAGATGCAGAAACAAGACACAGGGAACCGCTGAGGAGCCCGAGGGAGAGGACTGGCAGACAGAAGGCCATCTCCCACGCTTCTACACATGTAATACACACACACACACAACTGCACACACAGAAATATACCTGTATACACACAGACACGCACACAAATATACACACACAAATATACGTATACACACCTACACACAGACAAATGTACATATACACAGAAATATAGATATGTACATAAAAATGTACACACATAAATATACATATATACACGTACACAACTATACGCATGCATACCAATATACACATATACACAACTGTACACACAGATACACATATAGACACACATCTATACATACAAATCTACATATACACGCAAGTACATGTATACACACATACATACACACACAAACAGGCCAGACTTGCAGACACACATGGTAGACAGACGTATACGCAGCCAAGGAAACCACCTTGACAAATATACTAAATTTATCTTTTATTAACTATTCTCAATTAACTCAATTGGAAAATTCATTAAATTCAATCCAAATGTAAGAAAGTTAGATTGATGAGTCCCAAACACAACTGGACATTAATTTTCTAGACAACTATGCTATACAGGAACCCCCACAGGCCAGTTTCAGTGCCTTGGTCATGTGCAATCCTGAGCTCCCCACCCCTTCTCCCCCGCTCACCTGCAGCCCCCCACTCACCCCCTCACCTGGAGCTTCACAGGCTCAGGCAGTTTCATCTGCAGCAGCCCCTCTGCCGCATCCCCTCGTATGCCCTCGGGCCTGGCATCTTCGGTGTGGGGCTCCTTGAGTGGTGCCTGGTGCTCCTCCTCCAGGGAGGCCTCCTTGAACACCCGGGGCTCAATCAGTTGCAGGATGTGCTTCAGGTCCTCCCCTTGGAAGACACCCATTGTGAGCAGCGTGTAGAAGAGCTTGATAAGCGGCACGAAGAGGAACTCAGTGGTGCCCCCTACGGGGTCCCTCGTGCGCAGTCCGCCCTCCTGCACCACCTCAGTCAGCATCTGCATGGTCTTGGCCTTGAGCGTGTCCAGTGGGAACTCGGGGCTGTACTGGTAGCAGTCGTGATTGAGGCACACAAAGCTCGGCGAGGAGAAGCGCATGCGTGGCCGCAGCGAGGTGCTGAGGCCGATGCCCGGCAGCCCGTGCTCCTTGTGCTTGTCTGGGAAGAGCGTGATGCTCTTGGTCTCCTCGGTCATGGGCACGATGAACTCGTTGTTCATCATGAGCCGCGCGGTGGCGTAGGCGCTCAGGTGGATGTCGATGAGCAGGTCGTAGTAGCCCGTGCGCAGCAGGCCGGGCATGTACTTGCTCTCGATGGCGTACAGCAGCTGTGCCTCGTCCACGTGGCTGCAGAGCGCGTGTGCCACGCGGTGGTTGCCCAGGGCACACACGGCCGAGTACAGCCGCAGGGTGTGCGAGTGGAAGCGCAGCAGCTCCTCCTGCTCCGTCAGCTCCAGGATGTCCACGGACCTGCGGGGGCAGGGGATGCTCAGTCACAGGGACAGAAGAGCTCATGCAAACCACACTCTTTCTCCATGACACGCAGAAAAAGTCCGTTCTAGGTGTTTTACAAGATTTCTTCCATAAAGAATTTTATGTTGAAAATGTTCACCCTCTTGTGCTTGCACCCCCTTCATTGTCCATACCTCCGAAGTTCTGGGCACCACTTAGATACTGGTCTCAGTCTGAACCTGGGGACCCCTCCTTTCAGAACATGAGCACTCCCTGGGAAACCCCAAGTCCCCTTCCCTACTGGGCTGGCTGGTTTCTGGAACCCAGGAAACAGTGCCTTCGATTGCAGAGGCTGCACCTTGTCTCTGACCTGTGAGCACTGCCGCCTGCCAGTGAGAGGAGCTAACAGGTGATTCCTGGGACATAACCTCCCTCTAACCAACCTCCCTCCCAGACCCACACATACGCCACCAGGTCTGCGCCACTCAGGAAACACACACTATAGTGACATTTTCAGTGAGGAGAGTTCCTGCTGGGAAACGGCATTTACACAGGCTCCTCATTCAGGCCATTCTGCTTCTGCCACATGTCATGACCTTTCAAAACCTCAAGAATCGGGCCAGAATATGCCCAAAGTCTTTCCTTTGACTACAGAATCCATTTTAAAAGTACATACTTCTTTCACATGAGCCACTCAATCTGTGTCCCCAGTGCCACCTGGAGCCCCGGACAGTGGTCAGGTGGAGGGGCCCGGTGGGAGGGTGCCGGGCGCGCAGACCTGTTCTCCTCAGGGATGTGCAGGGACATGAACTGCAGGGGGTCCACGCACTGCACCAGCCAGCCCTGGCGCTCGCTGACCCGTGACACGTCCACCTTCAGAAACTGGTTGGGCATTCTGCTCCACAGGACGTGGGACAGGAACTGCACGTGGAGGCGCGGGGGACACTGAGGCACGGGGTTCCTGTGCTCGCTCTTGAAGAGTCCCGCCGAGAGAGGCATCACGTTCTAGGGGACGAAGCAGAAGAACTGTTTATGATACTCCCGGGGAACGATGACTAGCATTCTGCAGGACAGACAACAGAAGGAAGACCCACTGCGTGTCCACCGAAGCCAATACAAGAAAGAGCAGAAATTGGGCTAAAGCTCCTAAAAGGAGAAAATGTTGTGAAGGAAAAGGCCTGGCCCTTCAGGGCAGGCACGTGGCTCTGCCACACCCTCGCTGGCCTCGGAAGCGTCCCACATCCTCCAGGTTTTCTCTCCAAGCTGCTCTCGGTGCCACAGGTCCTGACACAGGTCACATCCACGTGGCTCTCTCTCCCTGTCTGTTCTGTCACCCCCCTTGTCTGTAACCCACACCCTCACTCACATTGATGTTTCTCTCTCTCTCCCTCTCCCTTCCTTTATGAAATCAATAAAAAAATATATTTTAAAAATTATTTATAGGATTAATAGCAGTACTAATTTAAGAAGTACATATTATTCCCTAACAGAACACAATCCAAATGTAATACCAAGAATGAGTCTTTCTTACCTTTATTCTTCCCAACTCAAACTGGAAAACATTGGGACTTGTGGCTTGTGCAAAAACTGCAGGAAATAATTTGGTGCTTGGCTCCACCTTAAAACCAACGAATTTAATAATATTAGCAGAGGAAGAAACAGAAAGAACACGTATTTTCTTCACAACAACTAAGGAACACTTCACAAAAGCGAACCAGAGACTTTCCTTTCTCCCACATGGATATTGTCTTTCAACAATTACTTGGAGCATTTCATTTCTTTGCTACGTGAACATTTAAGGAGAAATGTACTTTTGCTCTGAGAGGCATAAGGCACAGCTATTATTCAAGCAGAAGTAAAAATACATAATTCATTGAGTCCTGTTTTCATTTTCTTTTTTGTTGTTGTTAATCCTCACCCAAGGATATTTTTCCCATTGATTTTTACAGAGAGTGGAAGGGAGGTGGGGAGAGAGAGAAACATCGATGTGAGAGAGACACATCTGTAATTTGCCTCCTGCACGCGCCCTGGCCTGGACCTGGAATAGAACCTGCAACCCAGGTGCATGCTCTTGACTGGGAATCAGACACAAGACTGTTAGGTGGGTGGGCAGATGCTGTAACCACTGACCAACACTGGCCAGGGCCTGTTTTCATTTTTTTCTCATTTGCGTTTCCATCTTACAGACTGTGCTTTCCTCTAATGGTTAACAACACTTCCCTGCGGAGAAGCAGCGCCCACAGACGGTACCTGGTAGTAGGTGCTCAGCTCCTTGCCGTTGGCCGTGAAGGTGAGCAGCCCGCTGGCGGCGTCCACCACGCAGCCGATCTCCAGCCCGTTGTTGTTGCGGACCTGCCCGGGGCTCATGCTCTCGCCCGCACACACCATGTAGCAGTTGCTGCGTTTGATGCTGAATTTCAAAAACAGTTTTATCTTTGTACAACCACAGGTGTCACAGAAGCATGTAGGTCTCGCAGACTAAACCTAGATTATGCTGCGCAGGCAACAAGCTCATGCTGTGGTGGGGGAGGTGCACGTGGGCCCGAGTCTGACCCTGAGCCTCGCTGACCGGTGGACGCTCTCGATCAGGTCACACACGCCCCTGACTGACACCTGATGGAGACGGGTCAACAAGCTGGAACCACATAAGAACTGGCCTGCACCTTCCCTCCAAAAACTCAAACCAAACTGGATCTTTTTCTGAGGTTCAAAGAAGTTTATTTAATAATCATCCAAATTGATAATTTTCATTCTCAGAGGTATTGTGTGTGTGTGTGTGTAACCACTGTTCTGAGATGAGAAGCATTCCTGTTTAACACTATCAGAGTCCTCAGGCAAATTCACCTGAGCACCAGTCATTCAATACATTTACCATTTGGCTAAAAGCATGCCCCCTTACGGACGCTTCCCGAGTTTCACTCTCAGCAAAACCTTCACCAGAGATGGCAACAAAACTGGTATTTTCACTATGTCTGCCACCAGATAGCAGATAGATTAATGAGGCCAGGGGGAAAACAGGCTACAGGCAGGCAAAGAACAAGAAGGTGAGATGGCCCTAGCCAGTCTGGATAGTGGATAGGATGTCAGGTCCTGGGTTCAATTCCAGTTAAGGACAAGTACCTCGGTTGCAAGCTCCCCGCCAAGCCCAGGCCCTGATCAGGGCGTGTGCAGGAGGCAACCAATCGATGTGTTTCTCTCACATCGATGTTTCTCTCTGTCTTTCCCTCTGTCTTCCACTGTCTCTAAAAATCAATGGGAAAATATCCTCGGGTGAAGATTAAAAAATAAACATTTTTTTTAAAAAGGTGAGCTGGTCAGTTTCTGGATAATCAGATCAGCTGTGCTTCTTTGCACTGCGTACGTAAGACTCAACAACCCTTCCCTCAACTATTCCCACAACAGAGTCATCTATTAGGTGGCCCAACCCCAGCTCCCCTTATACTATCACCTTCTCTGAAAACCAAATATATCCCCCAAGAATATTCCTGGAGACAGGTGGTTTGGGGCACCCACACTGACAAGAAGCATTCCTCATGGGAGAGTTTTGCCAGCCCACTGCCTCAAGGTCTAAGTTCTAATGTTTCAGGTGTTAAAACCTGAAGGCAAGAGAGTGAACTTCTAGTCACCAAAAACGAGGTGCGGCTATAAAAGAAAAGCAACGCATGGAGGACCAGGGGACGCATGGGCACAGAGGTAGGTGCAAATGTCAGGTCTTCTCCTGTCTACTTCCGCAAGGAGAATGGCCTTCTTCACTTTTTTGAAGGTTTGGTTTGAGTTTGGTTTGTTTTACAAATGAAAAAGGATGGCACAGAAAGTGGAACTGACTTACCCAAAGCCACACAGCGAGTCAATGGCCAGGCTGAGGAAAGAACCCACTGCTCCTCAGTCGGAGTTGAAACATGCCCACCTGGTCTCCACCACTAGCCCCTCAAGTCTTCAATCGTCTCCCCCCACAAACCAGGTCCCAGGATGCGTGTCAGACCACATGCTCCCTGTCTCACCTTCCCCATCCTAATCCCTGGCACAAAGGCTGCGACTCGCAGCCTGAGTTGTTAGTCATGTGCGATGTCAGCTGAAGGAACACGACTGTTACCCGAAAAGGGATGCGCTGCTCTCACTTTATAACGGTTTTCACTTTTAAATACTCAGATTCCTCACTGGCTTGTTTGAGCAACAGAAAGGTCACTGACATTTAGGTTTTGACTATATCGCTCCTATAAGTAGAAATAATACCCCGGGTATGAAATCCAAGCAAGAGAATTCCTAGGTTTATCACCATTTCCATCAGCTGTCCCTTGTAAGAAAGGGAGGAAAACCAACCTCTCGTGCACTTTCCCTTTTTCGTCTCCCAGAGTCACGGTTACGGTGCGAACTCTGTCCAAGTCGAAGCACGTGTCGTACTGGTGGAAGTCGGCCGTGACCCAGCCCACCCAGACGCTGGCCGGCTCCTGTCCAGGGAAGATCCTCACCGAGTAATAGTACTGTGAAGACAGCAAGGCAGGCATTGGCAACGTAACACGAACCAATCTGAACTGCAACGCCCTTGAATTGTTGAAGGATATAGTTGTTTAAAATCACTGGGCCTAATGAAGTGTCATTGACACCAAAGACTAACACTGCAGAATAAGAAGAGCCTTAGAGCAGAGATCTGGAGTTCAACTAGAAATGATGGGCACAGAGAAGTCTCTCTCTGAGCAGACGTGCTAAATGGTGCAAGGCTCTGATACTCCCGAGTGTGCGTGCATGACTGTGGAAGGACACACACAATACGCACACCATATGTATTGTACATATAGAGGGTGTTCATGCAATACAATCATCACCCATCAGGCAGGTAAGCTTTGAATTCTGCCGGCTTACAGTGTGCTAATCGGTGCTGGAGTTCTACACCTGTGAATAGGCCCATCTTTCCTAGCACTAATCTGTCTTATTTCCACACCTTAAAATCACTTTGAAATAGCTCCAATCTAGTATGTGAAAATCAGTCTCAAACATGGGGGTACTTGAGGGACACTACTACCTATTTTTTCCATTTGGCATTTAGTTGTTTTGAAAACTTTAAATGGCACAGAGCAAAACTTGACCTCTAACAAAATATAAATGATCTTCTTTTAGACATATCACAAAGATGAAAGAAATTATATGTCCTTGGAGAAATTAGGTCACAAATTCAAAATTTGCCAAGAAAAAAAAATAGGCTGTTTTCCCTAAAATAGCTCTTTTACTGCATATCCATATATTTTTCAACTTTTAATCCCCTCCCCAAATAAGAAAAACTTATTTTAAAAATAAGCTTGCTAAGTATGATGACTCAAGTGGACTGAAATGTAAAATGGGATGAGTGACAGCCTGATGTAAATGACGAGAGCTGCAGCCTCGTACCGTGGACGTCTGCATCAGGTAGTCGTAGTCGTCTCGATCATCGGCAAGGACATCCTCAGTGAGCCTCGCGGAATGGCTCGTGCTGTAATCTGGCTTTGTTTTTCTAAGCAAAAATCTGAAAATATGACAGACCTGGGAGTAAGCAACAGTAAAAGTTCTGCTTCCTTCAAATATAAGCAAATAATCAGCTTAGTTCGTACCGTGGACGTCTGCATCAGGTAATCGTAGTCGTCTCGATCATCGGCAAGGACATCCTCAGTGAGCCTCGCGGAATGGCTCGTGCTGTAATCTGGCTTTGTTTTTCTAAGCAAAAATCTGAAAATATGACAGACCTGGGAGTAAGCAACAGTAAAAGTTCTGCTTCCTTCAAATATAAGCAAATAATCAGCTTAGTTCAGTGATTATCAACCAGGGCGATTTCACTCCCCCGAGGATGTCTGGCAACATCTGGAGATATTTTTGGTTGTCATAACATGGGATGGGGGCCAAGTGTGTGCCATCTGCATCTGGTAGATGGAGACCATGTTTCATGAACAAGGCAGACTCTCACAACAAACAGTTATCTAACCCAGAGCACGCTGAGGCTCAGAAATTCAGATTTAGTGCAAGGCAAAATGCTAAAATGAGTTGCCTTCTTGTCCATAAAAATACTATTTAGAGAGAATACTCTTTAAGTTTCAACCAAGAAAGTAAATACAGAAATTTTGAAAACTAACTCTTGGGGGGAAATACTTGCAAACTATATATCTGCTAAAGATTAATACCCAGTGTATGTAAAGAACTCCTACAACTCAACAACAGAAAAGCAAACATGCCAATCCAAAAATGGACAAAGAATTTGAAAAGGCATTTCTCCAAAGATGATCTACAAATGACCAATAAGAATATGAAAAGATATGCACTAATTATCAGGGAAATGCAAATCAAAACTATATGAGCTACCACTTCACCCCCGTTAGGATAGCTACTATGAAAAAAAACAAAGCAAAACAAAAAAACAGAAAATAACAAATGTTGACAAGGATGTGAATAACTCTGAACCCTTGTATAGTGGTGGTAAGATCATAAAATGGTGCAACAGCTCTGGAAAACAATATGAAGATTCCTTGAGAACTTAAAAATAGAACTACCAGTAATCCCATTTCTGGGTATATATCCAAAACAAATGAAAGTTGGGTCTTGAAAGGGTATTTTTATATCCATGTTGACAACAGCACTATTTACCATAGCCAAAAGGCAGAATCAAGTCAAACATCCATCAATGAATGGAGAGACGAACGGATAAACAAAATGTGGTTTATACACACAATGGAATATTACTCAGCCTTAAAAAAGGGAAGAAGGTCTGACATGCTACAACATGGATGAACCTTGAGGCCATTACGCTTAAGGAGACAAACCAGTCACACAAAGAAAAATACTGTACGATTCCACTTGTAAGAGGTACCAGATTAGTCAAATTCATAGAAACCAAAGGTAGAGTGGTAGTTACCAGCACCTGGGGGGAGGTGGAAAGGAGACTTGTTTAATGGGTATAGGGTTTCAGTTTTGCAAGATGAAAACGTGCTGAAGATGTTTCACAACAATGTGATCACAACTAACACTACTGTTCACTCAACTGTGCTGTACGCTTAAAATTTGTAAGTGAACTGAAAAGTGGTTAAGATGGTAAATTTTCTTGTTTTTGTTTTTGTTTTGTTTTTTTACCAAAATGAAAAGGCATAAAAAAGTAACTCGGGATAGAGTACATCTGTGGTAACAAATCAGATGACAAACAGGGTGCTTAACTGCCCGTATAGCATCCTTTGTGCATGAAGAAGGGCGAACAGAAAGAAAAAACTGGCCTCCACAGCAGCCCTCCCCACAGAACGAGCTCACACTGAATCACTTTGCAGAGATCAGCGACCTTTGTTTCAGACGAGAGGGCTTTTCCTGCGCGTAATCTTTGTGGTTATTAAACTCTGGTTTTGTAGCTTCTTTGTCTTTGTCCACTCGATCGGGCACCAGATGGCCATGAGCTGTCTTCATCAGAACCTCAAAATCAGAATCCACGTCGTAATCCTCCAGATCACTCTTGGGCCCGAAGAGGCCGGCACCCGGGAGCCCCCCGGCCGCCGTCCTGGAGAAGACCTCTGCGCACTCGATGGGCATGCTCAGCCGGTAGAACATGATGTCCGTGCTGCTGTTCTGGGAACTGAAGGACTTCTGAGTGACCTTTAAACACGGAGAGCTGTCCGCGGTGCCGTCTATTCTGGTCACCTAGCACACAGAGAAGCAATAGGTCAGTTCCAGCCATCACTGTGGATTCGGGGGTTCTATCTCTCCGGGTCACCTAGCACACAGAGAAGCAATAGGTCAGTTCCAGCCATCACTGTGGATTTGGGGGTTCTATCTAACCTGGTCACCTAGCACACAGAGAAGCAATAGCTCAATTCCAGCCATCACTGTGGATTCAGGGTTTCTAAAGACCACGCGTTTCATGTCTTTAAAACCCCAAACGCAGCCACAAGTGGTGTGATTTTGTAAATTAGACGATTGAGTATAGCGAGACTGTGTTGCAGATATACCCATAGTTCTGCTTCTAACTCAGAAGAGGGTTTGGGAAATCCATGTTATAACGGCATCTCTTCAGACTGAGCCTGAGATTGCCTCTAAAAAAAGAAAATTAACTATTACTCATCAGTCTAGTCAGCTACTCATAAAGTGTTTAAAATCAAGGCTGAGCTTATGTTTAATTCTATTTCTGTGTAACACATCAGGGTCACCATTTTAAGTAAGTGACAGTAATTGTCCAAGTAAAACTCACATGTGTAAAGATACTCTAATCCTGTTTTTTAGCAACTGTCTGATATTTTAAGAAAAAGCAAACCTCAATATGTTCATGGTTTGATGGAACCTGGAGAAACTGAGGAAGTCGCTTGCTTAGCCACATGGTAATGTCCCTGTTTGTATTAACGGCGAATGGCTCATAGCCCTCCTGTAAGCCACAAATGGTGAAATACTTCAAGGTGCTCACGTCCTTTCCAAAGTTCATCCTTCCCACCTGAGCCACCCCAAGGCTGCACACAGGTATGAATCCTGGAAGAAAGAAGAATCAAAACCTTCAGTCCCATTAGTATAAGAGCCTGTTAGTACGGAATGATCTCAAGTGTTGCTCCAGAAAAAGAGACCCGATGCTAAGTATTAGTCGTAAGGTCAGGAGGGCAGTATTCGATCTCAGCGTCATAATTCACTAACTGCGACCTCTGGATCAGTCCCTCCTCACCTTGGACTCTGTACATGAGATGCATGCTAAGCAGCCAATCCTCCAGGATCCCTGGGCATGTGCCCTGACCAGGAATCGAACCATGACCTCCTGGTTCATAGGTCAACACTCAATCACTGAGCCACAATGGCCAGACAAGAAACTCAATTTTTAACTTAATTTAAGTTAATGTAAATTAAAATAGCCCCGTGTGGCCAGTGGCCCCCTTCCTGGAAGTGTTTGCCTCACGAAGGGCTTTCATCTTTTACATCCTGCCCAGGTCACCTCGGAGCCACAGCAGAGCTGCCTGCTCCCTGCACTGTGCATCCCGTTATTTCAAACTTCTCACTGATCAGAAATCACACAGTGTGGACTCCCTGGTCTATTGTCATCACATAAAGACAGAACAGTGTTTATTCATCTTTGTCCTCTCAGCATCCAGCAGAGGGCCTGAACGGGGAGGCTCTCATTACATTTTTATGAAATGAATGAGCAGACAGAAGCTATAAGCAGCTCAGAGGGAAATACTAAATAAAAACTTAACATTTGTGGAGAATGAGCCTCTTGCCTGCCATTTATTTCTTATGCACGTTCAAGAAGCCACTTCTGCCTTAGCTCAGTGGTGCGGAGAAGCCTCTGCTAAAACAATGTCAAGGGTGTCTGATCAAACAGGGTGCCCATGCGACTTCCAGCGGCAGCTCCTCTGCCCTCACCTTCAACCAAAGACAGGGTCACGGGCATCAGAACAAAGAGCCTCCTTGTGCCGCCCCCAAGACACTTACCGTCACCAACATCAAAGTCCTTAAAAGCCAGTTCTGACCCTGAGTCATCAAGAAGGATTTCGCCGTTCAGTGTGAACATCATGGTGCGCTCCGTCATGTCCACCATGCACCCCATGACATCGCCTGCTTGCCAGGAGCGCCCGTAGTGCTCATTGCCCTGGTGCCACCGCTGGGCCTGGGGACAGAAGAGTCATTGTCACCAAGAAAGCCAGGAGAACGCACCCCCACTGTCTGTAGGACTCACAGCAGCCCTCCTCTCCCCACCCCCACCAAAAGCTGGGATCTGGGAGTCCTAAGTCCCTAATGGCAACACTATGTGCACTGACTCGAGAAAAGCCCAAATGCTATCTCATCATTTTGAGAATCTATCACTTTAAAAACCTACTCCACATACTTTCTATTCAAAAGAAAACTCTGTCTTTCACATTTTATTTTTCTCCCTACAATGAACGCTTCCCGGGACACGGGTGGTTTCTCTCTACTCCCCCAAATACAAAGAATTATGAGCAGAGACTCAAGCTGGGAATTTATCATTGAATGACATTCTAGTTTTCATCCATTTCGAAATAAAGTTCCATTCCTTGGAACAATGGCACCAATATATAACAAAATGGGAATCTTAAAGCATTTCAATATACAAGGTGGGGCAAAAGTAAGTTTACAGTTGTGAATACACACAAGTTTATTTTTGTATTATTATTTATTATTATATTATTTTCCATACAAAGAACTGTATACCTTTGCCCCACCATGTATAATAAAATGAAAAGTTTCAAACCAAACCTAAAAATATTTATAAAATGTTTGCTGAAATAAAAAGCTTAAGACTGAATATAGATGCCAATATTGTTTGATATAAACAGAAGATAAGTGTGATATTTGAATCTATAGTATATTCTATTGATCTGTAGGTACAAAATTAGTGATATTAATTTGCCAGGTAAATCTTTTAACTTTACTCTAAATGTCACCTTCACTGTGATCTAATATGTAATGAGATACAGTCACCAAAGCAAAACAATAATATGATTCTTCTCATGGATAATACTTCGTTTTTAGAAAATTTATTTAACTAAATTAGGTCTCACAAGGTGTTCAACTGTCCCATCTGAAGTAAAAAAGCAGAATCCAGGAAAAATAAAGATAAGACATTTCAGAACAAAGAGGGTCAATGCCCTAGAGGACACAGTGCTAGTTCCTAGCCTAGAAGTGCTCTCCCTCCATGCCTGCCTGAGAGCCCCCCACCAAACTCCCACACCATTGCTTATTTATTCTAATTCCCTTTCCCCATTAAATGTCCCTCATGTAAAAGGAATAGAAGTCCACTGAAGGAAAATCAGAGAAAACAAATAAAAGAATAAGAGATCTATTTTATCAGCAAAAATGACTATTAGTCTATTGTGACTATGTTCATACACACAAATTTTTAATATTTTATACAGATAAAATAATATTCAAACATTTATATGATGTATAAATAAAATAAACTTCCCCACAGCCAAAGAAATGAAAATGCCTAACGATGCTGAAAATGGAAACTTTCTGTGATTATAAACCGCGTTGCCTTAGGTATTCTTATAGTTATTAAAGGTGTCTACCTATCATTAATTATTGCTTGAGGATCGATTTTTTTCCCCATAGAATTGCTGTGTCAAAGTGTATGCATTTTAATGAGTATATGTATTTTTAACACTTTTGTTAGACATGGTGCTTCATCTTTTTGACAAGGCATTTCCTGTGTTTGTGAGTGGAGAACAATGTTTTGAAACTACAAGGGCAGGAGCTTCCCTGGGAACCATCTTCCCAACGTGTGCTCTGGAAAGGGCTGTGTGGCTGTGCTCCCTGGGGCCTCCGGGAAAGCCAGGCCCGGCAGGGAGGACGCCTCCGACCCCGTAGCTGCTGCCTGGCGCCCACTCACCTTGAAGCCATCAAAGGCGAAGGCGTGTTCGTCGCAGCCCAGCTCCTGATCAGGCTGGCAGCCTGGCCTGCTCCAGCCAACGCGCATGTCCCCAGCAGTGACAGCCTCGAACTCAAAGTACCACCTTCCGGCCTTCACGGCGTATGTTTTCTCAGCCCGGAAGATCCGGAACCGTTCCCCAGGGCTGCTGCACACTTCCGCTCGGGCAGCTGGGAATGTAAGGAGAGTCTGTGATCACAGGGAACACTGAAAGGGGGGCAGATAGCACATAACTTTATAACTACACCCACAGTGATGTGCTAATGATACTCTATTCCCATCTGGTGCACATGTACTAAGTGTGTTCATCAGGACGGGCAGTCCATGAGCCAGCGAGGCGCAGAGGGCACTGGCTTCTGCACGAGGCTGGGGCGAGCTGGTGACGCGGTGATGGTGGGGGCGCTGCCTTTGCAGGAGAGAATGTCTGTCTGTGCAAAGCCCTACCAGCAGTTGGTGGTTTGGTAGCAGAAGATGAGATAAACGAGAGGCATGGACAGAAAGAGCACAAGAGACTGAAACCACTGGCCATAAGAAATGAATAGACATTGGCCAGTGAGAGAGAAGAGGGAAGAAGCAGCCAGGCAATGAGGAGGAGACAGAAAGCTATAAAAAGCAGGACAGGGTCACCATCCACACACTCCCTGGCAGCATGGGTGAGGGCAAAACTCCCTCTCCCCCACATCTTCACCTTAATGTGCTGCACACACACATTGTGTTTAAGAAAGTAAAAGGGTCAAGTCTGACATCAGAATTAGTACAGTATAAAGGGGAAACATTGTTCTCCACCCCACACGTGCATTGAGAGTGGACACAGTAGATGGAGAGTGGACGCACGTGGACTGAGAGAGGACACACGTAGACTGAGAGTAGGTGCACATGGACTGAGAGTGCATACATGTGGACTGATTGGGCACATATGGACTGAGTGTGTGCATGTGGATTGACAGTGGATACACATGGACTGAGAGTGGACACACGTGGACTGAGAGTGGACGCATGTGGATTGAGAGAGCCAGGAGTGAGAAATCTCAGCCATAGAACCTGAAGCCAGGTGACCATGAGAATGTACACCAAAAGGTCCAGGATTAAAAAAAAAGTCCATATACTCAACACATACTTATTGATTGCCTATTCTAATGTGTTTTCCTTAAAGCAAAATATTGCTCTAATTAATATTGCCTACATGAATGAGTATAAATAATGAAGGCTTAGAAAACACTAGATCCCACTACAATTTATTCCCATAAACATCTAAACCCAGCTCTTCCAAGGACTGCTGGTGGGTAGGATGGGGGCAATGTCCGAACCAGGTAGCCTCCTTAGACTCCTCAGGAAGTAAACCACTGTGGTCTGGGCCACGCTCCCACGAGACGGTCTAATCCTTCAGGAAAAGGTGCTCTAAACCAGCAGTCGCCAGCCAGCGGACCACTGGTGGTCCGTGAGGTCCGAAAGGTTGGCGACCACTGCTCTAAACGGCACACTGCGTACGAGATCACGCACTACAGGACTCTGTCTGTGCTCCCTTTTTTCACTTATTTGGCTGTACACCCTGCCCGTGATGTTGCAAGCAGAGGGAGCAGAGGGAGCCTGCAGTACCGTGCACACTGCGTACGAGATCACACACTACAGGACTCTGTCTGTGCTCCCTTTTTCACTTATCTGGCTGTACACCCTGCCCGTGACGTTGCAAGCAGAGGGAGCAGAGGGAGCCTGCAGTACCGTGGTCTTGGTCGGGCGCCTCCAGGCTGTACCCGTACCCCAGCAGCGTGCGCACCGCCTCCCGGAGGCTGTCCTTGTTGGACTTCTTGGTTCTGTCATCGAGAAGGGTGTAGGGCACAAGGCGTGGGTTTCTTCTGTTCTTGACGTCCTACAGGAAGAAAAAGGTGCGGTCATCAAAGTAATGCCAACAGCTTGAGGAAATGAGACAGGAATTACAACAACATTGAAAGAGAACAAAACGCCAAGGCCCTGAGGGTAAACGCTGCCCCTCCCATCCCCTTGGTCTCCTCGGGCTCCAGAAGTTACCGGAACAGGACCAATACAAAGAGTTCATCACATGAAGGTCTGCATCAATATAAAGCGAGACCTCTCCGCGAGAAGAAAAAGTAAAAATAACCACAGCAATAACGAAAGCCACCTGAAGGACCTCTTTCAGCGTCTACCTTCTGCCATGGTCGCAGGCAATGGGCTAACGTAGAGAACATGCAATTTCCCTGCACAGTAGGCTGACAGTCTTGGTGTTGAGAAGAGCCACATTAGCAGATCAGGGATTCTGAGTCAAGAGACCATGTAAGGCTGCTGTCCCTTCTTAAGCGAAAACCCCGTATGTCACAAAAGGCCATTCTGGGACCTCACGTAGCTTTAAAAATAGGCAGTCAATCCCCAAGTACCTGCTGGATGCCGTAGGTCCAGCCCTGCCGGATCCGGTCCCGGGCCCACACGTTGTGAGCGTTTTCTGCCAGTCTGTCCACCATTGCTTCCTGAGACGGGGTGAGTTTGATAAAGCTCAGGTCCATCGGTGCCGGCTTGTAGCCACTTGTCAGCTGGTAACTATAGAGCAAAGCAAAACACATATATAATGGGCCTTCCCAGAAAAGTCAAGGTTTAAACATCCCTGTAATAATCTTTGCGTGGCCCCACCTACTTCCAAAGGGTCCATAACCACAGTGGTGACCACGGGTAACACAGCTTCAGCAAGCCCGGGTCCCTCCACTCAAGCCCATAACTCATTAGGAGGAAGGATCACACCACCCTTATGGTTTTGTTTTTCATCAATAAACCAAATGCAACAGCTCACCTACCTCTCAAAATGGAGAACAAATTATCATTGTTTGTGTTCCTAAGAGTCCAGGCTTAATACAAATCAAAGTACTGGTTATCAGTGAGAACATTCAATGGGTTTCTCAACCAAAATTCTCATTTTCAACTTATGTTTTTCTAATGTAATCTTTACTCAATAAAGCTGTGTATGTATCCTTATAGACACTGGGAAAATTCTAATGCATCTACAGATTATTCCTGCGTACATAATTTAGGAAGCCCTAGCTAAGAGGGAGATTAGGAAACCCACAGCCATCCAAAACATGAAGGCCCGGGCTCCTCAGGGACTTTTACCAGAGACTATTTCTGCACCCTGAGCTGGAGAGAAAAGGTACTAAGTGAGTATAAAGTTTTAATCTTTTGGAAGAAATAAAAAATTGAAAATGTAAAATTTTCAACACATGATATGTGGGCGCTAGCACTGCCCGCCCCGCACAGACACACAACTGTCTCCTCATCTAACCGCCAAGGCTGGTCCCCAGCTGCTCCTCTCACTTTCGACCGCATGCCCTACAACCACTGTGCCTGAGGGTGGGCACCACCCACTTTTCTAACCGCCTCTGTGCTTACAGCAGCGCAGGGCACACAGCAGCCTTTCAAGCCACAGTTTTTGAAAGAATTTACTAAGTTAAGATAAACATACACACCTGTCCATCTCAAAGATTATCCTTTTGCACAAAAGAAAATTCACCAGATAATATGCTAAGGTAAAAGAATAAATGGTCAGAACTTGAGAAAATGCTCTTTAAATAAAGCTGTAAGTCGCCTTTCCTCTCCTAACTGCTCTGGGCTCTGGGTGGCACAGGCGACACATAACCTCCCGACAGCAGGAGTCTGACTGCCGCGGAACCTAGAGCAGCGCCTGCTAGACCAGCGCCTGACACCCGGCAGGCTTTCACTAGAAGCAGGTTGGATGAATCGATGCATGTTTAACACAACGGCCTACTGAATACTGTTAGACCTTCAGCTTACTTCTTGGGGAGCTTCATCTTTTTCACCTTTTCCTCTGCATGTTCATCTGATATTCCCACGTGGCATCCTAATGCCAACAAGGTCCTGGAAAACAAAAGCAGAGCTAAGCACAGTCCTCCCCTGAGCCCGAGGGCTCAGCTCCTCCGCGGATGGAAACGAGGGGTAACAGTCCTCCCGGACGCAGAGCACACGTGTTTTTAAAGACACTCATTTATTAATACGCTGTTCACTTCTGAGTGATGAGTAAGAGAGTGGAAACCGAAATGGCGCCAAAGGCAGACCCCGAACAGTCCCGCTAAGTCCCTTCCTCTAGCCCAGCGGTTCTCAACCTGTGGGTTGCGACCCCTTTGGCGGTCGAACGACCCTTTCACAGGGGTCGCCTAAGACCATCCTGCATATCAGATATTTACATTATGATTCATAACAGTAGCAACATTACAGTGATGAAGTAGCAAAGAAAATAATTTTATGGTTGGGTCACCACATGAGGAACTGTATTTAAAGGGCCAGAAGGTTGAGAACCACTGCTCTAGCCCTTTTCCCCCTAAAAGCACCAACAGCTCCCAATTCTTCTGTCCTGCTAGAGCATGTGCTGCACTAAGGGAAACATGCATGTGCATGTGCATGTGTGTGCACGCTGTATACACAGCAGACAGTTCTCTGCAATCTGCTATCTTGACTTTACAATTTCACTTTGAAATCCTGTCCTTTCTTTAAAGCTGGTTTATTTTTCAACAGCTTTGAAGAGTTCCATTAGCTGGACATGTCATGATGGCTTTACCCAATGCTCTGCTCACAGCCTTTGGTTATTACAAACAGTGCTGCCAGGAACAGCCTCACACATGTAACACATGCACTGTGTCCTTCGTCTATAGAATCGACCCCTAGATGCGGAGTTACTGGATCACAGGGCACATACACTTTCAAGTTTAACCAGGTTGGCCAATGTCAATAGAAATGGTAACGATTTCCATTCCCACCAGCATTGCCTTTTCCCCAAGATTATCAACCTGCTTGACCTTTGTCAATCAATAGGTTTAGTTCCAGCCGAATGAAAGGACTTCACACTCAACCCTTCCAGGGAGGCTGCGTGGGAGGGGAAGCCAAGAACTCACTTCAGGGTCTCGAGCGACATCTGCAGGTTGTAGTTGCGCTCCTGCTCCGGCAGCTTGGAGAACTCCACCAGACACGGGTGCTGCCTCTTGTTGTCATCTCTGACCTGAAACAGGACAGGAGGTGCATGGGTCAGTCCCCCAGTCAGACACCGGCAGCGGCCCTCCGATCAGCAGTGGGGCGTGAGGGGGAAGCAGACGGGAGGCCCAAATCCTTACTAAGTGTAGTGGCGACTCCGCTTTAATGTGGAATCATTTTTCAGTGTTTAGAGCCAGTGGTCAGAGACCCCATGAACCTGGCTGTCTGACATAAACTCTTCCGGGGGTCCCAGCCCTTCATCTCACCCACACACGCTCCTTCCCACTGTCACGAATCACCCCACCACCTCAGCAAGATCGATTAGCATGATACAGGGTTTTTTATATATTAATCCTTGACAGTGTAGGCTAGAAATCAGACTACACTAAATCAAAGACTTTAGGGATGGATCAATGAGAAAGAAGGCTGGCCTGGATCACTGCGCTGGTAATTAAATATTAGTCTTCCTGGGGACCTATGTTACACAGGCCTTTGCTCCCGTGGGGGCCTCGATGACAGGCGTGTGCTGTCAGGGAACAGACTGCTCCATGGGAACATCCAAGCTCTGCAGATGCCACACGAGAGCACTTCCACCCACACTGGGCTCTCTCAGAACCTTTGAAAGCAACGCCTACTGTCCGCCTGTGTTCACCTTGATTGGAAATGTAACCTGCAGCTTAAAGATGGATAACTTGTCCACGGTCAAGGCAACTGAGCCATGCTTCAGTCAGCCCGCCCATCACGGCGCTCCCTCCCCAAACTGATGTGTAGGAAAAACATCAGCCCATTCATTCACATCACCACACAGCAAGATGAGCGAGAAAACGTTGCATTCAGAAAGTTGCATTAACGGAATCTGTAGATAAATGGAAAACTCCGTACCGGGCCATACTGCCAGCCAAGTTCAATTTTATTCATAACCCAGAGCTCATGGATGTTCTCTGCCAGCTTTTCTCTTATCCTCTCCAGGTGGGGGGGCAACACGATCTAAAATTGAAAAAAGAAAAGAAAGCACACATTAGGAAAAATACAATACGACACAGCGCTAATTGTTCTCCCTGCAATTGGACTAAATAGAACTGAAATATAACTAGTTATCTAAACATTCTTTAGGGAAATTTTGGGACCTTTTTTGGGAGGGTGGCAACTGAGGTTTCTAATTTATGAACCAAAGTTAGGAAGAAAGAAGATAAGAGTTTGGTCCGGACAACTGCCACAAAGAAAGACGCCTTGCTGGATGGACGTGGGCTGCCCAGCAGAGCCTGCGTTATTTAGGACAATCACACAAAGTCCTCACCCCGACGTGGCCTCATCCACAGACTGGGTGATGGCCACTCTGCCCAGACGGTGCACTGGCTCCATGAGCCAGTAAATATCTGACTGCAGCGATCTATTTTCTCTTACCTCTGTATTGTCAGTGATTTCCAAATAGAATCTTTATAAAGAGTAAGTTTGATAACTTTTCTATAAAAAATACAAAATGATTTTCAAGGTGAGGTGTTGTGTCACCCACAACTAGTCCTTCAACAAGCCGAGCAGCGCCTGGTCGTGCCCAGATGAGGCAGGGTCTGCAGGGAGCAGCTCTCACCGCCTCCTCTCCCCAGAGCAGTGGGGGTTACCCAGGTCCTCAAGGTCCCAGAGTAACATCGGATCCCAGGAATTTCGACTGTAGAGCCCATGACCTCAATCTCTACCCAAGATAAATGTCAGTTAAGTCGTTTCAAAATAGTAAGTGTATCTAGATGGGAGAAGAAACAAAAACTCCACGTCTACCCTACGTAGGAAGTGATCTCTAAAGTTAGTATGAGCTACCTAAGGCTGTGACCTTCACTGTGTTATAAAAGCAACGTAATGGCTTAGGCTCTCTAAAGTTAGTATGGGCTACCTTCACTGTGTTATAAAAGCAACGTAATGGCTTAGGACCACCCATCAAAATAAAACCGAGTAGAAGAGACAATAGATACGTCAACATGGTAAAGTTCAGCATTATTTTATGAAACTTGCTTCAATCGCACATATAAATCATGTTACTGAAAACATGCATTCCTGTCGGTGGCAGTCAGGAGCTGAGAGCCCTGCACATCAGAATGACCGCAGCACGGACGGTGCCAGCAGGCTGGCGGGTACCTGGCTGGTGTCCACAGGGACCGGCGTGAAGGCGGCTTGGGTCAGGGCAACTGTGGGGCCCAGCAGGTCCCGGGTGTAAGTTCTCTCTTGCTTATACTCGCGGCTGTGTTCCACTTTCAGCTTTTCTTTTGGCAGCACAGCTTCATAACAAGGAGCATAGCCCGGTGGGGGAAGGAATTTAAATTCTCCGTGTCTCCCCCCAAGCAGAAAGCGTACCCTGAAAAGGACATACATGATATTTTCGTTGGCTGAAGAAAAAATGTAACCTTATTTCTTATCCTTAGTCAAAAACCAAAAAAACTTACTAAAGAAAACTAATGAAACTAAATAGAAGGAAATTAAGTGGTATTTTTTACACAATGTTGTCCATTTTCCCTTAGGAAATAAAAAAAAATGGACTTGAAGTATTTCAGGACACTGGTTTGGGGGAGTGAGTGCATGACTATGTGGACAAAGCCCCAGCCTCCCCAGATCACCTCTGGGGTGACACGAGCCCCTTCCTGTAAGAACAGGCAGGTGCCATGGGAGGGATGACCCTGAGTGGCAAAGGCTAGGGGACAGGTGACGGCAGGGCAGTGTCCTGTGGAAGTGTGAGCAGGAGGGAAACAGGCCACAAACACAGACATACTAACTTGATTCCTGCAGAGAAACTAACAACGGGAAAGAAGAGGCCATCGATGTTGAAGTTCTCAAACATCCCCTGAACAGGCTGTCCATTAATTCGGAATGAGATGCTTGGGGCACTTAAATCTAAACAGCAGCTGATGACGTCATCGGTCCTCAGCAGGTGCTGGTTTGGCGAGCTCACGGTGCTGGCGATACAGCCTGTGAGGGCACGAAGGAAGGGAATGTGAGTTTATCTCAGAGAATCACCTTCAGAGCTGAAGGCAGAGGTCTGAGCGGCAGTGACATATCAGTGCACAACACGAGAATAGAATAGAAGCTGGGACACATATAATATTATACCTTAGATCCTTTGTCAAAAAAGTGTTGCTTTTTTTTTTTCAGAAGCTATGCCATGTTATGAAATGGAACTTCTACATAATCAAGAGATAAACTTTTAAATGGTGCCAACCAAAACATATCCTTTTCACAAATTAGAGGAAAGACTATTAGATAGATAGATAGATAGATAGATATGTAGATATCATTGTTAATATATACTCAACCAGCAAAGCTGAGAGTTGGTAGCTGCTGAAATGAACTATATACTTATTTGTAAACAGCCCCACATTTCTGAAACAAAGTGCCATGTGACATAAACTAATTCCTCACAATCAAGGTTGTAAATCACAGATCCCTGAGGTTGAATTATCTACCAGGAAGTGAACTTAATTTATTTTTTCCAACCATTTTCCAGAGATTGTGTTTGGTCCTTTTTATATGGGAAGCTAAAGTTTCCACATACCAATTAAAATAAGCAGGAAACAAATAAGGTTTTTGCAATTGATTCATGAATCAAAATGCTACTTTTTAAATACAGAAATCTCCCTTTGTCTTAAATTCCACTTTCCACAGTTTCAGTTAAAAAGGGTAAACCAGTGCCTCAAAATAATAAATGGAAAATTCCAGAGATAAACAATCATAAGTTTTAAATGATGTGCTACTCTGAGCACCGTGATAAAATCCCAAGCCATCCACTCTTTCCCAACCAGGACAAAAACCATTCCTGTGTCCAGTGTCTCTATGCTATATGCACTCCCCGCCATTAGTCACCAGCCGTCTCCTTGACAACTGTGGTGATATGGCAGCACCTGTGTCCACGTCACCCTTATTTACTTGATCAGGGCCCTAAAGTGCAAGAGTAGGGAGGCTGGCAATTCGGATCTGCCAAAGAGAAGCCATAGAGTGCTTCCTTTAAGTGAAAAGGTTGCTTGTATAGGAGAACTATGGTTTATATAGGGGTTCAGTACTATCCGTGGTTTCAGGCATCCACTGGGAGTCATGAACACATCCCCAGTGGATAAGGGGGGTGACTGTACATTTTTTATAAATGATATAGTCCTTTGAAAATGTACTATAATGCTAAGTTTTCTTTTTCCCCTAGTGATTTTGCTTTTACTTACCACTCTCATTCATCATTTCAATGTTGAAGTTCTGAATAATAAATGGATCAAATAGAAGCATCAATTGCTTTCAGAAATGGGCAGCAAGGGCAAAGGTTTCCTTCCAAAATGCTGTGAAAGCAAACGGACAGCACTCACCTGCCCAGAGGTGCAGGCCATCAAATCCATAGGAAAAGAGGTCGTCTCCAACGCCGTTCCCGCCCCACTCCTCGCCCCCTCCGGGGTAGGGAGAGTACCCTTCCGTGGACGCCCAGCCCACGCGCAGGTGGGTGGCTTCGGCCGTCACGAAGGGCTCTGTGTGGTCCACCATCAGTTCATAGTACCACTTCTTATACTGAGCAGAGCCTTCGCTGACGCCCAGGAAAATGTTGGGCCTCATGCTGTATAAGAGAGAGAATACACACGAGAAAATCTGAGCCAACCTTTCACTGTCTAAATTGACGTCTCACTATTCCGAACATTCATCCTGCTCTTCAAAGATGCTAAACACACATTTCCTTAACTGCTGCACCATCACCAAGACAGTCACGGAGACGCACAGCGACGCCCGCCTCCCGGCTAAGGCTCAGGGAATGGCGCTTGCTGCCAGGTTCCCTGGCAACGTCACTCAGGGGCTAACATTAGTCTCAACTGCTCATCAGCATGTTTTATTTCATTAACCACGTTTAAGATGAGCTGTGCAGTGTAGCTGACCTTTAGAATTAGCTGAGCTGTATTAACCCAGGACATGGAGACATCTTCCTAAGCTCTGTGTTAGCTGGGGTACGAGGCTGAGACAGGCCACGCTGTTCGCGAAGGAACAAGGTGACTAACCAGCTTTGTTGTTCTCTGTGCCTCCCTGGGAACCGAGGAGTCGCTAGTTGGCTGTATTTAACTGCATTTCAGGAGGGGTCTTGTGCCCTATGTTACCACCAGGGGTCTGAGAAGGTCTCAGGAAGCACCCTCATTAACAGTAAGTCTATTCTACGGAGAACCATGAAGGACGTCTTAAGTCAATCCTGTTTTAAAAACACAGTATGAAGTCAAACACCAAATCCCCACATTTTTGTTTAAAACAGTAAGGTAGTATTCCCTGGAGTGGCTAGATTCGCAGCTCTGACTGTACCACAGGTAATATCTTAACCATAAGGCAGCGGTTCTCAACCTGTGGGTCGCAACCCCTTTGGGGGGGCAAATCACCCTTTCACAGGGGTCACCTAAGACCATCGGAAAATACATATATAATTACATATTTTTTTGTGATTAATCACTATGCTTTAATTATGTTCAATTTGTAACAATGAAATTGGGGGTCAACACAACATGAGGAACTGTATTAAAGGGTTGCGGCATGAGGAAGGTTGAGAGCCACTGCCATAAGGTGTATTTTCATTATTATCACTGTTACTATTTTGAATAAGGACAAGCTCAGTCTCTGGAGTGAGACCTGAGTTCCTGTCCAGTTCCCATATTTTCATTCATCTATAAATTGTGGGTGCCAGCACCTGGAACACACACAGATAGGGCAGAGTGCAGGGGAAGCACTCAGCATAGCAGCTGGCACCCAGCACTCAATGCTCGATACCTTGGAAGGTAGATCTACCTGCAAATGTAGTTTTTATTGGTTATTTGTGGAACTGACTACATTTTGGACATTCTAATTCAATATTTTGATTATACTTGGTGAACACTTCAAAGTTGGTATCGAAGGGCAGTGCTTTTAGTTGTATGTTAAGACATAAAGTAGGATTCTGTCCAGCTATTTCCTCTATTGCTGTTAGCCTGCTCCCGAGAGTCAGTGGTAACCCAGCGACACGCTGGCCTGTGATAAATGCGTATTTCGCTCAGATCATCTATTCTTATTATGCCATCTGATTGGTAGAAAACATTCCTATATACTATTAACTAAGGAAATCGATTTTTAAACCCAATAAAATGAAGAGACCACCAGAGGTCTCAGCTACAGAGCTAGCACATGAATTCCTTGGGTGGGCCACCAATCTGGAGACACTGTCTATCTGAACGGACCTGCTGACGTGGTTCACCAGGCGTGTCTGCAGTAACAGGTCCCTTCCAGGCAGGAGATTGTCACAGATGAGATGCTGGTTGGAACGGACTGCCACCCCGTGGCAAACGCAGAGAGAGCACAAGACGTCCAGAACCTGCGCAGAGAAATCGCGTCAGCTGACTCCAGTCCCTTTCAGACCAAGTGTCAGCAGCACATGGCACCGACGGAAACACATTTCCTCCAGTCACGTCAACAGGACCGCGCTGTGGCCAGTCACCGAACCATCGCCCTCCATACACACCTGAGAACGCTCTTCTCCCACTGACGCTGAGAATAAACACTGAACGATATTACCTGGCTATGTAATGCAACATCTGACACACCTTTTTAAAGTTATCTCATTTTAAAAATATATTTTAAATGATTCCCGAATTCATTTATGGCCATTACAGGGCTCCCTTACCTTGTGATTTCTTCCATGCTTGTCTAAAAGTGAAATAATGGATTTAATATGCCCTTCTTTGATAATATTTAGAGCTTCTGGACTTTCTACTAACACACAGTGCAAAACTTCAAGAATACCTAAGATAAAAAAGAACGAGAAAATATAAGAGTGACTTGTCTACAACGATCAACGTCTCCCCTTGTCCGTAAGTGAGGGTTCTTGAGTGGGGAAGGGCGGGATCTGGACCCATGGCGCTTTCAGGGCTCACTCTTTATAAATGCAAATGAACAAGGTAAGGTCAGACTGCTTTTCAGAAACAACCAAAACAGTACTGACACTGGCATCAGTCAGTAAACACGTAGCCTACCGAAAGGAAACCATTTCTATTGC
>NW_005370653.1:474367-524797 GCF_000412655.1 Myotis brandtii
TTCACACAATGGAGACGTTAGAAAAAGCACAGAGGTGGTAGCAGGGAAGGAACCACCGGCGCTCATTAGGAGGGATTACTTTGAGGAGGTAACATTCACATTGGGAGCTCAAGAAGAAAATACCTCTTCTTTATCTCTAAAGCAACACAAATACACACACACAATGGAGACGTTAGAAAAAGCAGAGGTGTTAGCAGGGAAGGAACCACCAGTGCTCATTAGAAGGGATTACTTTGAGGAGGTAACATTCACATTGGGAGCTGATAATGAAGGATAATGGAGAAGCCAGTGTCCCGGGAGTTCCCTCACTTGGGATCGAATACTCATTGCTTTTAATTAGCCTTGAGACTAAGTTATTGAATTTCTCTAGAGCTCAATTTCCTCACCCAAATAATGAAGAAGTTAAGAGCACATCAGTTTTCCTGAAAATAAATGTAGCACCGAATATGGGAAACAACTAGTAACTGTAACAGGCAGCGGAGAGATGAGTTAAATGATATGGGGGAAAGGGGGCCAATGGGCAATCACTCTGCAAACCTGTTCCCTGTATCTCTTCTTCCTATTTGGAGGCTCACATGCATTTCAAGGACCCGAGAACCCTGGCAGTAAAGCCACCTCTTCTCACTTTGCTTAACCTCATGGTCTCTGTACTCTGACAAAGAACCCGTCTTTTATGAAACTTCAGTGTGACCTTTAAGATCTCCTTCAGCCCAATGTGTATACTCAATGGAAAACTTTCCATGTTTCAAAGTCATTCAATTCTTCCAAAATACATCTGGTAACTAAGGACGCCCTCTACTGTCTTTCCCACACAGTCAGCTGTGGCATCAATGCTAACAGGAAGCCAGAGGGAACCCTTTCAGATATAAATCCAAAACTCTTTTACAAAAGTGGGATTTACAAATCATATTCAGAAATACGTTAGCAACATTAGTCAAGCTGGGCTTATTCCTCCATTGAGACAGAAATGTGTTAGAAATCTGTTAATATCTCCATAAACTCCAAAATGTATATATTCCCACCAAAAACTTTAACTCAGTGAAACAGTTCCTACTGAAATTATGAGTGTGTGTCCGTGTGCATGTGCATGTGCACAGGGTGTTTCACAGATAAACGGATTGTATGAATTATTATAACTCAGCAAATTAATTAAGAAGTCACTTAAGTGAGTTTCTAAAGTTATGGGGAAGTATCGGAGAAATACAAGGAAGTTCGTCACTGTTTATAACAGCCCAGGGTGTTTCACAGATAAACGGGCTGTGTGAATTATTATAACTCAGCAAATTAATTAACTCACTTAAGTGAGTTTCTAAAGTTATGGGGAAGTATCAGAGAAATACAAGGAAGTTCGTCACTGTTTATAACAGCCAAACACTGGGACGGACTGAGGTGGACTGTGATGACGACGCATCTCTCAGTGGGCGCTTACAGCCACCAGAACTGACGCAAGTTCACAGTTCCCGCAAAAAACTGCCCACAGTGTAGACGGCAGGAAAACAGGCCAGAAAAGGATGTTGATAGTATGATTCCAGTTTGGTGATGTAAGTGTGTAAGCTCAAAATAAGTACATGCAGAGCATGGAGAAACTGTATTTTAGAGTATTTCTCGGGAATATGAGCTGCCTTTGGGGAAAATACATCCTGTTCGTGAGACCTTGAGGAATGCAGTGAGCATGTGGCTGCTCCCGATGTGTGGAAAGGGGGGTTTTCTTATTCCAAACAGGAGGGAAGATGGACGGAGCTAGGCGGGGAAAGGGTCATGAATCCTGTTATAAAATCACAACTGCTCCATCAGCACGGCAGTGTGTGTGCACCTGTGAGGAGGTGATGGTCCGTGGTCAAGATGTCTGTACCTAGAAAAACACAGGTGACAAGGAAGGAGCATGGAAGTGACCAGATAACCCCCAGGAAGTACAGACACACAGGGAGCCTTGAGCCGTCTAAGTCCATGAACTTGGACATGGAGGAGGGCCACAGCATCCACGATCAGCGAGAGCTCGTGTTTCTATCTTGATCTTGTAATTCTGTTTTTCAAGGAAGGACATAACGGAGGAGGAGTCACAGGCCCGTGGCTGTGAGGGGAAGGGCTCTAGGCCATGTCCGCTCTGCTACCGAAAGGCCACCTCATGGGAATCTCTTCAATGTGTGTGTCTTTTATATGATGGACATTTGAAGTGGACACCTGAGCTTGCTCCCTGCCTTCTCTGGAATCGCACCTGTCTGGCAGGCAGGCAGGCCAAGGCGTGGCCCGGTTCCCAGGGTGGGTCAAAGCCGGGATCAGACAGAGCCGGGCCTCCTGCCAGAGTGAGCAGGTCAGGAGGGCACAGACACCATCTGGGCTGATGAGTGGAACAGCAGGCTCCTTCTTCGAGAGCATTTCCAGGGGCAGCCCCGCCACTTCTCCATGTCCGAGAGGACACTTCCGGCGCTGAGCGCTGACTGCAGCCACCAAGGCTGTCCAGGGAAGCCAGCACTGGAGGCGGCTGACCCCTCGGAGGGCAGGGCAGACAGAAGCTGGTCTGGATGCTGCGAGAGACACTGCTTCCCACCCACTGCAGATGCCCTGTTTTGCAAGCCCACGGCCGCCCCTGGGAAGGGCAAAATCTCAGACCCTTGACAAGCGACGGCAGAAGCTGCAGTAATCGCCCGGACCACACGCGATGCAGCCCTGTGTCTGCACAGGGCCACGAGGAATGCAGTGTAAACCATGGCCTGTGTCACTTACTGTTCCTCAAGTGTCCCTGGACCCTCACAGGCAGGTCCCAGAACGGCGAGAGGAAGGGGCTGGGAGATCCCTGACAGGGGGAGCGTGGGTAACAGGGGCTTTGTGGGACTCTCTTCAGAAGCCAAAGCCAATATCTGAGGCTCATCACCCAGAGGCAGCCACCTACAAACACACCCTGGACCACTCTCCTTTACCAGAGGCAAAGCCATGGCTCTGGCCACGCTTCACCAAGATGATTCAACAGCAAGCATCACTGCACGTAGTGCAGCTCGGGTAAAAACTAACGGCTTCAATAGAAAGCAAGAACTAAAACGGCTGGGAGTGCCCTGGGATCATTTTCAACAGACACAGCAGGTGCCTTGAAAACCCAGCCATCCTTCTTACCCAGCAACTCATACAGGGAATTCAGAATGGACTTCCAGGACTCCCCCGCCTCTCTGCCAGCCACCTCGGCAAAGTGGGCGGCGCTGCTGTAGACGTGCAGCCGGTCCACGCACTGGAGCACGAGGCTGATCATCCCCTGCGAGGGCAGAGAAACCACCGTCAGAAACATCGGGTCTGCTCACACCCCAAATGCAAAGTGGTTTCAAAACTGGAAAGCCTGGCTGATGGTGAGCCTCTCAGTCGTTAAGAAAACTGAGGTCACTTATTCGCAGGACAAGCAGCAACACCTGCGTGACAAACAGAATGGAATGAGGGCCGCTTGCCTGGTGGCCGGATCGATAGTTCAGTTTGGGGGCCCTCGCTGAGACTCTAGGACAGCCGGTCCTGGCATTTGGACCCTCCCATGTGGTCCTGCTACTATTCTGTCTGTAAATTACGGCACTTCCGCTCTTTTGGCAGCAGAACTTTCGTGAAATAAAATCATACACGGAAACTCAATATGAGCAAAAGGAAGCAGTGGGGTCGCTGTGTCCAGGCAGGGGCCTGGCACTTTGCCGAGTGACCCTCTCCTGGGCAGCCGCTGTCCCAACACAAGCTCCCTGGCACTTCCGCTCTTTTGGCAGAACTTTCATGAAATAAAACCATACACGAAACTCAATATGAGCAAAAGAAAGCAGTGGGGTCGCTGTGTCCAGGCAGGGGCCTGGCGCTCTGCCGCATGGCCCTCTCCTGGGCAGCCGCTGTCCCAACACAAGCTCCCTGTGCTCCTGGGGCAGCTCCCAGGAGCTGGAAGAACCTGCATTCACTTAGACACCTGAAGAGCCTGTTTTCACATAAGTAACACGAAGCAAGAAGAGTGCAGTGAATGACCAATGTGAAGCGAAGGCTGAGGAGACAGTAACACATGGTCCTTTGCCAGGGGCGTGAGGAGTTCCCTAGACACTGGCAGAAATGACAACCATCGCCGCTCACGGTCCTTTGCCAGGGGCGTGAGGAGAGGAGTTCCCTAGACACTGGCAGAAATGACAACCATCGCCGCTCTCCAAGGCCTGGTTCCTGCAGCCAGCACAGTGCGCCTGCTGCTCTGATCGCCAAGTGCAAGATGTCAAGTAGAGTCCCCACGGAGGACCGCTTTCCCAGGAGGAGAGAGGAAAGGACTTGTGCTGGGAGCAGCTCACCTCCTCCTGGAAGAGGTTCTGCCGGTTCTTCAGGGCCCGCAGCCGGTTCTGCCTGTCCTCGTGCTCCAGGTGCTCGGCCGGCGGGTGCAGGTAGCTGATCAGGTCCCGCAGGCTCAGGCTGACCGACTCGATGGGCAAGTCCACTGGGGGCACCTTCGCCTTCCTGCCCAGAGCATCCAGGCCCCTAAATGAACAGCACCATTGCTCTCATCGGTGACTCACAATTTTATGTAGGATTTTAGTTCATAAAGCTTTACCCTCTCTCCCAATACCACTGTAAAAGGCAAACAATATTTGAATCACAAATACATTTATTTATAACATAGTCAAACTCATCTCTTATCATACTGAACCAAATAAACTCACAAATGACTCAAATACAGTATCTACATTTGCAAACTAAGGAGAAGCAATAGTAAATGCCTGGTTAGGAAGTGGAACATATCTGCCATTAGAAATAGAACCATTCAATTACTTCCTAGGAGAAACTCAAGCGATAATTAATATATTCAAATGAAAAACTGTATATTCCTTCATGTATACATAATGTTTTATTAAAAACACCAGTACTGAGAGAAATTTATCTAGAGAAAAGCTGGAAGGGCCTAGAGGACCAATATTTAGAAACCAACTGATTTTCATTATAAAGCACTCGATGCTCGAGTTTCAGGATGCAACGCCCCGAACTGATAATTTTGACATTTTCTCGTTCCATTGTGTTTGGTTTTGGGAGAAGGAGCTGTTAGCTGCTGATACTCACTGCCATTCTGTTTTAAAAGATATTCTAATGATATTAACTCATAAAATTCACTTAGTCACCAGGAAACAATATGTTAAATGCTTTCCTATTACCTGAAAGAAATGTATTTAAAATTAAATTTTAAAATGGCATCATGCTGCATTTCCTAGCCTTTGAAGGAAAACATATTATTGGCATGTAAGTGTGTGGATTTGTTGAGCTTTCCGAGATTCTGAATTTTAAACTCAAAGCTTTGAGATTGACCACCATAGTATACTTTAGAATTATTTATTTGTAGATTCAATCAGGAAATTGAGGTAAAATGTCAAATAGCCACCACAACAAAGGACATGAAATGTACCTTATAAACCTGTTGAAAAGGAAGACGGTGCTCCGGATGACCCGCGCTGTCCGCGACTCTTCGTGCTGCGACCTGGACAAGTTTATGCCGTCGTCCATGTGGCCTTCGTGATGCATGATGGCCTGCGGGAAGCACGGGGACCGCCATCACTCCAACACCTCCCTTCCCAACGGGGCTAGGAAGGTGCGCACTCCAAGAGGCCATGGCAGTACACAGGACCAAGTCAGGTGGAGGGGACTGTAAACTGTTGATGATTTTAAAGCTTTACCCTGAAGTTTGAGGTAAAATAATATGCAAAGGTCCCTGGACCACCTAGGCATTTAGTTACTGTTTTAAAGAATTAATCCGTTGTTGTACTGAGTTGAGCAAAACAAACCCCAGAATATCTTCACACATCATGTTCAGTGACTGCTCCAAGTCTAACCCTCTGAGGGAAGCAGCCAAGGAAGCCATTCAGCTTCAGCAGGCACAGTGAGCTGAGCAGACAGGTAATGAATAGTGCTCAGCAATGCTCCTAAGGCATCTAGGTTCTTTAAAACTGCATTTTTATGTTGTTAGTTCTTGTTAGGTGTTTTTTTTAAGCTTACTATGTGAGTACCACATGAGAAGAGACAAGTGCAGAAACCTTAAGTAAACAGTTGAATGGTTCTCCCAAAGTGAGCACACTGTGAACACTCGCAGCAGGAAGAGAAGGTCAGAGCACCTCCACATCCACCCAGAGCTCGCTTCCTGCCCTGCCCTCCACAATGGCCCCCACCTTCTCACTTCTAACAGCAAAGGTCACTTGGGTTCTATATATAAATGGAACCACGAAATGGGCAGCCACTGGTGCCCCGCTTCCTTCATTCAACACTTTCAGAAGATAGTTGTCATCTAAACAGGTGTACTGAGTTAAGATTAGTAAGGAGAACTAAAATTGTAAACTATCTAGAAAGCAGTGCAAAATGGAACATGCATGTCGAGAATGAACGTCAGCAGGTGGCTGAGAGTGTTGGCTACCTCTTCTTGCCTGTGTTTGTGTATTTTAGCCATAAGAGATGACTGCGAGATGGGGTTTCTCTCGCCTCTCACCTTGCGTTGTATGGCTCCCATCCTCACAGACTTCACGTCCACGGCCTGGTAAGTCAGCCACAGGCCTGTGTTCACATGCTGTATGTAGCAGACCGAGTCTCCATACTTGATCTCAGAGGTTCCCATGCCATCGACTTCTTTTCTCACCCCTGCATCCAATTTTTCCTAAGGAGAGAGGAAAAAGAGATAAGCAAGTTTTTAAAATACGACTTTATCTTGAAAGAACTTTGCCTTGTTGTAAATATGTTCCTTGAAAAACTCAGCCCTCTGAAGTCCCCTGAAATAACAGTCAAATATTTTATTCTAGCAGTTCAACCACTACTGAAGATTTGAGTAGAAAATTATAAAAATAAATAACGTATTCTTGAATAATTCATACTGCTAGACCATTATTTTAGCCATAAAAAAACTTCATATTGCCCAATGACAAACTCCAAATGAGATATCTTAAAATGAGTAGTTGAGGCTTCATATTCTTTTCCGATTATTTTTTTCTTTATTTGTACTTAATAGCATAGGTTTGTGGGACAGGAAATCCGGTTTTGAGTTCAGTCTCTGCCACTTGCTACCTCTGTGATCTTAGAAAAGTTAAACAAAGCTGTTTAAGCCTCAGTTTTCCCAGCTATAAATAAAGCTAATATACATACCGGAAAACATGAGATAATGCATGTAAAGCTAACAAACATATCAGAAAACATGAGATAATGCCTGTAAATATTTCAGCACAGTATCTAGGATAAAATAAACTTAAATTTTTACTATTTTGGCTATGTAAACGATGATGATAATGGTGATTATGTTAGCAAGGATGTTAATGCTTTCTTTAGAACTATTCAAAACGACTGTAACTCAGTTTCCCATAATGCAATTTCCAACTTGAACGACAGAGTCACTGGCTTCTAAGGGCCCTAGGCTAACCTCCCTCTGCTCGGAAGCAGCACTCGATGCTCTGATACCAGCTGTTTCCTTCAAAGCCCTGCGCTTTCATGCTGCCTCCTTCAACATGCTCCCTCTCGTGGACACAAACAGCGTGTGGGGGCTGCCAGAGGGAGGGGGTGGGCGATGAAGGGGGCCTAAAATATGGTGACAGGAGATTTGACTTGGGTGTGGGCACACGGTGCAATATACAAATCTTATAACACAGAAACCCACACCTTGCCCTAGCTGGTTTGGCTCAGTGGATAGAGCATCGGCCCGCAGACTGAAACGTCCTGGGTTCGATTCCAGTCAAGGGCACGTACCTGGGTTGCAGGCTCGATCCCCAGCCCTGATCAGGGCGCATGTGGGAGGCAACCAATCGATGTCTCTCTCTCACATCATGTCCTTCCTTTTCACACCACTTGCACTATTGGCTAACTTCACCAGCTCCCATGATCTTAAAAAACAAAGCCGCGTAACAAACTGAGTAACTTAGTAATTCATATTGGCTCTGACTGATACACCTCATCTTCACCACTGGAGGTTTCAGTGAGCCCACTCTCTTGTCTACTGCCATTAGAAAGGATCAGCATAGCCTGGCCTGTGTGGCTCAGTCAATTGAGCTTTGTCCCATGCACCAGGACAAGAGGTCACTGGTTCCATTCCTGGTTGCAGGCTTGATCAATCCCCAGTAGGGGGCGTGCACGAGGCAGCCAATTGATGTTTCTCTCACATCAATGTTTCTATCTCTCCCTCTCCCTTCTTCTCTCTCTAAAAAATAAGTAAAAACGTATTTTATAAAAGGATCAGCATAAAAACTATCATTGAATTTCCATATCTTCTGTAAAACCACAGCTGGTCTTATTTTCTATTATACTATCAGCACCCCTTGATAAAAGATTACTGCAAAAATCTCATTTGAATTTAATCCTGATTAAATAAAAATGTATCTACAATGATAATTTTGTATACTTATTTTGATAAAAAATATACATGTTCTTCATTTTACTTTCATCTTTTAGATATTTAGTCATCACTAAACAACTACAATAGGTGCTCATCTGATCACAGGTAAACAACATATCTTTCCTGTCTGCTATTATTATTTTAAATCTTTAATTCTGTTATTAAAAAAGACTTTAGATTTACTACTTAGGCTCAAAGTTTGGATATGCCACCTAACCTGCTTCAGTTTCCTCATCTGTATAATTAAGATTAAAAATAGTATCTAAGCCCTAGTCAGTTTGGCTCAGTGGGTAGAGCGTCGGCCTGCAGACCGAAGGGTCTCAAGTTCAATTCCAGTCAAGGGCATGTACCTCTGTTGCGGGCTCCTCCCAGCCCGGGCCCTGGTCAGGACACATGCAGGAGGCAACCAATTGATGTGTTTCTCTCTGTCTCTCACTCTCTCTCCACTTGCTCTAAAAATCAATGGAAAAATATCCTCGGACTCTCTCTTCACTTGCTCTAAAAATCAATGGAAAATATCCTCGGGTGAGGATTAAAAAATAAATTTTAAAAAATAGTATCTAAGCTTCATAGGATTGAACTAGAATTAAATGAGATAATACATATAAGATACTTAGCACATTATTTGGCCCATAAATTAACCGTTACTCTTATTTTCATGTATGTGTTTTAAAGCATTTAAAATATTTTTGAACCAAGAATAAAAATCCCAAACAAAAATAGCATACTAAAAACTATGTCCTAAAAATGATTTTGTTCTATTTTTTCATTTGTTCCATAATCCTTGTGATCTCATTGGCAGTCTTATTTGAGTCTGATTTCATCACTTCAATAGCAGCACGTTTCTATTTGTGGCGCATGGGAGAAGGAAAACTGGAGGAAATCCCCCAAAGAAGCATATTTTAGAGGCATTTTAGGCTAAAAAATTCCATCTTGGGGAAATATAATACATATGTGATTGGCAAGATCTACCCTTATAATAAACAAATAATAGAAAGCAATACAAAGACTTACTCTATCTCCTGGAAAAATATTATAATTACCTAATTGGCCATTATTTTAAAATCAGAATTCTACTATGATCTTAAAATTAAAATGTTTTCTTGGCCTTCAGTTTCACCTTCTCTTTTATCAACCACGTTACCACGTGCAGTTCTCACTGTGAGTTAAACGAGTGGAGTGGGTTTGGCAGCAAGTCAGTAACAACCTACTTAAGACAGCAGTTCCCCAAACATGAGTGCCAGGCAGGAGACCAGACGCAGAGAAACTGAAGACTTCATTAAAAAGTGATGCTGGCCCCTGGCCAAGGTTTCTCAGTGGTTAGAGTGTTGGCCTGTGCACCGGAGAGTTACTGGTTCGATTCCCAGCCACGGGCACATATGTGGATTGCAGGTCCAATCCCCGCCCCAGGGTGCATGTGGTAGGCAACCTGTTGATGTATCTCTGTCACATCAATGTTTCTCTCTCTCCCTCTGCCCCTCCCTCCCTCCTTTCCACTCTCTCTAAAAAAATAAAAATAAAAATAAGTGGAAAAAATACCTTCATTCCTCTGGTGAGCATTTAAAAGAAAAAAGTGGTGCTGGGATCCCTGGTCTCTGTACTTCCTGTGTAAGCTACGACATTACAAAATGGCCCAAATCCAGAAACAGCCCCCATTCTCCAAGTGCATATTAGGAGAGATATTTGGAGAAAAAATGTTTCAAAGGCTACTGCTTTGAGCAAGAACTTTTATTCAGAGTGTTTGAAAATATTCACAGCTTTTGAGCCAGTATGTCCAGTTCTAGGATCCATCAAAGAAACAAGTAAAAAATGTGCACAAAACATGTCCAAGAACGTCAGTGCAGTGGTGGTTTTTTCCTTAATTGATTTTTTGTTACAAAGAAATATGTCTATTGTAACAGGCAAAATAATCCGGAGATGGACTTTTTTGAAGTTAAACAAAAATTTTCCTGCACTCATGTTCCCACACACCTTCTATTTTGATCTTTCTGAAATATTCAAAGTTAAAATCTTAGAGCAGTCCTTCCCTATCAAGCATATAGAAATGTACAAACACAGATTTATTTAAATCAAAACAATAAAATTTTGTAATACAACTTGCTTTTTTTTCACTCACCAGTATCCGAAGGAAACGTGGTGGGTCTACTTACAGGGGACCCAGCACTACTGTCCCGCTCACCTTGGAAGAGCGGAAGGTGAAGGCCGTAGACTTCACATCGGCTTTCTCTTTGTCCATGAGGAGAAGGTTCTTGTCTTCCATGAGACTCAGGTACTTTCCCGTTGTGACATGCCGCAGTCGGAAAGGCTGGCCCCACCGTATGTGGCTCCCACTCCACCTGCAGAGACAGGTCAGACTCGATCCAACAGCAGCCACAGCCACAGCCACAGCCACAGGGAAACAGCAAGTCACGTGTACGTGTCAGCAATGATGGAAGGTGCTCTGCATGTACCGTCTCACTGAATGGTCTCGGAACCTGTGAGGCTGGTGGTATTAATGTCAGTTCACACATAACAAAATAGTAATTCAGATGATCACGTAACATTCAACGTTACACAGCCACTAGCAAGCAGAAGTGACATTTCACTCTAGGTCTTCTGACTCTCAATGTGACCCCATCCACACTAACCCTACTCCTTGTGCTCCAAGTTCACCTCTACTCACTAGTCACAGATACAGAAATGATAAATTTAAATGATACTTTAGAGTTTACTAGTTAAAAACTTCTGTTGGATTTGCACAGACTTGAAAAATAGTGGTACAGTCAATGCTTAATTATGATGAATTATAATTTATATACATAAATTAAACTAAAGTATATATTTACCTGAAAAAAGAAATATATTCCTATGGTTTAAATTTAATAATGAAGAACAATTATCTCATTAAAAACCAGTGAATTAAAAAAAAGAATATGAGAACTATAAAAGGTCAAAAGGAGAAAAAAGAAAATATAAATAAACAGAAAATATAAACTAAGGTTATAGAAAAGATAAAAAGCAAAGTTATGATCATTAAAATCTGCTAAAAGTAATGACTTTCAGAAAGGGTGGAAAGGAAAATCCGGTTATGTGCCACTCCTGCTTCCACAGGACCGCGCACGCTGAGTCAGCACAGGCAGACCTCGGACTGCTGTGAGCAGAGGGGACAAGCCTCGCAGATGCATGACACTTAAGTGGCTCTTTGCAAAGCAAGGACAGCCTCTCATCATGGATAAGAAACATGCTCACAATCAAATAACTAAAAACTAAACATAACTGAGTGGAAAAGAATTCCCTTGCATATAAAATCACAAGGAAACAGTGATGGCAAAGTTGCTGTTAGACAATCAGAGTTCGAGGCAAAGCATGAAGGGAATGCTGTCGGGTGCTTTAAAAAGATAAGAGATAAACTCTAAAAAGTATGCACACAGTCATCACTACATCATGAGTCATATAGACAGCAGAGATGTGGAGGCTTTCAATATGATTTTTATCAATTAACAAATTTGTTTTAAAATAGAGTCATTAAAAACTATTGTAGTCTACTAATTAAGGGTATTTTTTGAAAACTTTTCTATTTTAGTAAACGGTAAGTGGTATTTATGCTGTTTTGCTAAACTGGTTTTTTGACTTGTGATATTAGCATTGAAAATTAACAGTACCATGATATTACGGTAAGTTCATTTTTACATGAATCTGTTCATAGAGACAACTACTTATAATACACTGTAAGCTATATTCTGTGCATGTATTTAAAGTAATAAAAAGTCCTATGTCATACCTTACCACATTCAAGGATATACAAAGTTTTTCAAAATTATTGCCTGGGATATATAAGCAAAAGCAACCGAAGAGCACTAAATTACTTAAATCACCATTAGGTAAGCATCAACCTCAAAACTGTACGTCTACAAAGATAGCTATTCTATACTAAGATTGTTCCTTACATCCATCATGGAGTCTGTAATCCTAAAGCAACAATTTCTTTAAAATAGAGAATTAACTTTAAAAACTTACTGCTTTTGAGGCAAAGGACTGAACCTTATAATCCTTTTTAAAATTTATTTTAAGTCTATTAAAAATTATGCTTTTATTATCAACATTTCATTTTATTTAATGCACAGCGGCTTCATATTACCACCCCCTTTGCTGACTCGGCTGTTATTTGTGAGTAAACACAGAGACTGCTGGGAATGGTCTAGTGCCCTGGTTCACATTCAGGTCTCCTCCGTCTCACAGGTGCTTCCAGAAGGTTCAGTCCAGAGCTTGCCAGGACTGAAGTGATTGACAGGCTTGTCTCCAAACCTACCTCGAGGGCTCCCAGCAGCATTTTGTGCCGGGAGATGCACTGACCAGATGAGAAGATGCTACAAAAACCAATGAGGCTGAAGACAAAAGCGGCTGACCTACCACCTGGTGAACTGGGGCTCATGAAGGATAACTAACGGGCAGGAGGGAGAAAGGGAGGAGAGCCTGCCGCTGTCAGCGCTGTGTTTGCTGGTGCCCAGCCGAGCGCACTGGGAAAGTGGCACGTGGGCTGCATTCAGAGGCGCTACTCACGCAACTCTCAGCGTCTCCAGTCTCCACAGGGACCGGGCGTGGACGGACACGGCACCACCTTCATAATGAACAGTTCTGTTTTCAAAAAAAGAAGCCCGATTTTAACATGTTTCATTCTTGGACATGTTTCATTTTTCAAGCTAATTAAGAGAGAAAAGCAAATGGGAAAATTTTAACATGTTTCATTCTTGGACTCTATTTTTCAAGCTAATTAAGAGAGAAAAGCAAATGGGAAGCCTTTGCATAAACAGTTAAAGCCATACTTTTTGGAGAAGACAATAGAGCCGGAAATAAAAATAACCAAAAATACTAACAGTGACCCACATAAGTCTGCCCTAAATAAACATTCGATGTAAACACGTGCCTCATCATTTTCTCCTCTAATCCCATTCATTCCCTCTCCAACTCCCCCTCCACCATCTCCCCCCGTGAATATACTCACCTGATTCATTTAATTCAGGTCCTTAAAAGTACTCAGCTATAACTTTAGGTGTACTTTAATATATTATTATTTAAACACATTCATATTTAGAGTTTTCAAGTTTGTTCTAGATACTTAACACATTCTAATATTTTAGTATAACACATTCTAATATTTTAGTATAACAATTTGAAAAAGTGATAATAGAAAAGTATAAATATCACCAAAAATATAAATATAAGCAAGAAGTTGCACACACACCCAAAGCAGAAACATTTATTTGAGGGTACTTCACACGTACCCAAACGCCAAAGCCCTCGTGATAACTGTTTGTCAGTGGCGCTAACTCATCATCCACAACATCCAACCTGATCTCTGGGCCAACGCATGCCACCTTTCACGGAAGCCAGAGCCCATGCAGCACCTCGGAGTCCTCACGACCTCCTGCTCCCCTGGGCCTTCTATCTCCACACAGCCCTCTGCTCTCAAGAGCCAGTTGATGATTATTAACTTCCTAAATGTTCCCTATATCTTTCTGTAAATTACAGAAAGAAGTTTATTAAATAAGTTACCAAAACTCCGTCCACACCTTTGGGGAACCCTTGGACCCACTGGGGTTGGACCCCAGCAAATATGTATGTTAATATTATGAGAAATGTCCTTTCAAAACTAAAACATGTAATAAATCATCCAGATGACACCTGCTCTCACAGTGATCCCTTGTTTATGTATTAATCTTATCAGATTCATCTGAGAATTTAATGAGGCAAAGCAGAGCATTCAAATCATCTTAAATATTTTTGTTTTTGTATTATTTGTGCACTTTCCCCAGAGATCTGGACTACATCAATCTCAGTCTAATGCCAAATAATATTAACATGAGAGAGGTATTATAATCACATAAAATATGAGGAACGTGGTCAGTTCTATTATCTATGGCAGCAAATGGAGGTAATAAAAAAAAGGTCGTCAACTTTTGTACAATTTGAGAAATCTGATTTTGAAACTGAATTCGAGACTAAATGTTCCAGAAAAAGAATTAATCAGAACCAATGAACATTTAATGAAGTTTTAAGTAGATTGTTTAATGTGTTCACTCCTCCCACTCAGTTTAATGCGATGCTTCTTCCATGTTTTAATTTTTTCAGCGATTTTGCTGATAGGTAATAAAAACACGAGGAAAAACTGCAAAGGAGGCCAACAAATGGGTCATTCAGGGGACAGATGAATGTTAGAGGCCCACTTTCTCTTATGCTAACGGCCTGAACAGGCATTTCCTTAATTTAAAAAATTATGTCAAGGCAAGAAAATCAAGGCTTGGGGCGCCAGGCTCACCCACCTCCGCTGCTCCTCCCCATGCTCCCCGGAGGGGACGGTGAGGCACTCGTCCATGTGTCCGTGCAGCAACCTCAGGACGTCACCGCCAATCAGGTACCCTGTGAGGATGAAACTCGGTCTAGCTCAGCTGTCATGCTCAAGTGGTAGCTGGACAGTTCACCTGGTCCAATCTTCTATGTTCTTAGAGAACCAGGAGTCTAGCAAGGCTTGCGCTCCTGGCCACATCTCAGAGAGGGATGGTTCCACCTGCCTGCTGCTGTTGGGCCTGAGCCTCAGAGCCCCAGAGTGAGTGACATTCCCACTGGAAATACCACCTCAACCCCGTAAAATCCTCCCTTAAACATACATGCAGGGATAGGCTCAGACTTGAACCTGTGCAGGTGACAGTAATCAGAACAAACGCAGATGTCCCGGAAACCCTGACGCATGGGCATTGTTGGGACCCCCCACCCAAGCCACCCGCTCCAGAAGATGGGAAACCTGGACATCCGCCTAACTGAGCAATACCCCGGGGCCAGAACCCTGGGGCAAGCAGCCCCCAGGAAGCCGGCACAGAAAGCCACACAGATAAACTGAAGCTGACCACAGCGTACAAGTAGCAATTTAAACGAGAATCTTGGGTGTCATCACCTAATTTACAGAATAGTTTGACACAAGCTCTGGCTAAGAGCCAGCTCAGGGTCACGGACACCCTGCGTCACGGACGAGCCCTCCCTGAAGAGGGGTGTACCTTGGGCCGCTTCACTTCCTGAGCTGATGGGGGCCACGCTCCAGAGCGTCAGCTGGAAAGCGGCGTCCACGTGCAGGCTGCTGCTGCCGCTGCCATAGGACAGGTGCTGCGGAGAGGGACGCAAAGAGGCTTCGCCTGGCTGCGGGCGGGCTCAGCACGCACATGCTTCTGCCCACTCACACCCAACACAGACTGGAACTGCGCACACGGAGCGTCTATGTCAGCCTGTCACTCAAAACGAAGAGGCCGGTAGAAAAAGATTAGTTTCTATTTCTCTTTAGGTATTTCCCATCTTCATTCTAAGAGTTACTAACTTAAGCCACTAATCAGAAAACAAATGAATACACTAAAATAAATTGATTCATTAAAGCAGACTATTTTGTTTTAAAGCCTACTGATGAACAAAGTTATACAGATACTGGGTACTTACCATTAGAATTATAAGTTGTCTACCTATCACACTGTGGTGTCTTTTTACAACAATGCAGGTGAGATCTATAGAACCAATGTCTTAGTTTTATGAGGTTATGAACTTTTTATCTGCAACTTGACACAATAGCCATTCGATGGCGATGTTTTCTAATAAGTATCTAAAACCAAGGCAAACACATTTTCTCCAAAATTCAGATAGTACAAATTTCAGATTTCCTTCTTAAAAATAAAAATGTGTCAAATATCGTATTTAATATTTTAAGAGCCATAATATGTGAGTTCTGAAACTAAAAGAAAAGAAAAATTATGAAACCACTCTAGAATTTTACAGCAGATGGCCTTGGTTATTTTACCACCTGGCTCCGCTAGAACTGCAGACAGACACTGTGTTCTTGGGGTCATCTCAGCAAACATCACTTCTCCAATGCTGGTGACAGATGACAGCCTCAGCTTTCAAAGATCCCATCGTACCTGAACTTGCCCAGAAACCAACCCTCCCAGTTGGATGAGGGGCATGAAGTCGCAGCAGGACCGTCATGCTGGGAAGCTCCGCGGGCCTTCACACCCACGGGTTCTCTCACCTGAATATGCTATTCTCGAGGCACCAGCAAAAATAGGCATGTCACTCTTAAACAAAATGGAAACCAGGCTGATGGAAAATAACCTTTCTGAATATCATAATATTTTGCACTGGGATCTCTCACACTTCCATTGATTTCAATCTGCAAACTTCTGCAAATGATTATTCTTTAGCAAAAATACAATTCACTAAATACTAGTAAGTTCAATTAAATATACATTGGCCTTACCACAAAATAAAAAATGCCTTCAATGATTAAACATAAACTTTTTTTCATTTTCCCACTGTCACCCTCTACTCTTTGAAACAATGTCAAGGAGACCTCAACTTGTTTTTATTTTGTTTGTTTCTCTTAACGTGGCAAGTATTTCTCACATAAGAATTTTCTGCCGAAACCGGTTTGGCTCAGTGGATAGAGCGTCGGCCTGCGGACTGAGAGGTCCCGGGTTCGATTCCAGTCAAGGCCATGTACCTTGGTTGCGGGCACATCCCCAGTAGGAGGTGTGCAGGAGGCAGCTGATCGATGTTTCTCTCTCATCGATGTTTCTGACTATCTCTCTCCCTTCCTCTCTGTAAAAAAATCAATAAAATATATTTTTTTAAAAAAAGAATTTTCTTTCATAAATATCCAAATCAGTGGTCACAACCTCATTAATGCAGCCCTCTCGCCGGGTGCAGAAGAGTCCCAGTTCTGAATTCCCGATCGGACTATGTGTAGTTCGTCAGTGAGAGTCCAGGAAGAGGCACCAGGGTCAGGACAGGGCAGGATGGGGGCAGGATGGGGCACACGGAGGGGGGCACCCAGGGCAGGGCACACCAGGAGCCTGTCCAAACGCACCTGGTGAGCCACACGACCGCGTGTCACCCCCTTCCCCTCCCTGGGGAGTTACCGCTCTCTCATCAAATAGAGGTACAGGCTTGTTTCTAAGCAATTCTCCTGGATAATTTGCAATCTACACTTTAAAGAGGCTGTTTTATTGACCTTCATGCATCACCTCAGCAAGTCCGTGCCCTACTCTCCACACTTACCAGGTACCTTTCGGAGGACACACTCACTAAGATGAGGTCATCGCCAACGCGCACCTTCTCTCCCTCGGACCGCTGCTTGGAGGCGGGATGTATGGTCCACCAGCAAGCCTCGCCTGCAGGAAGGGCGAGCAACACAGAGCAGCCTCTTAGTGCAAAACCCACGTGCTTTGCCGGTGACTCCACATTAAAGAGGGAAGTAAAAGAAGTCTTCACAGTCAGTCTCCTTAACAGAAATTTGTTCTGTTCACTCCACCTTCAGGAATTTGAATTATAATGCAACTTAATCTCTTAGACCGTGAAAATAAAAAGAAGTAGGCCAATTAGCTTAGGATAAGACACATGGAAACATACAGCTTGTCAAAGAACTGGTTGTGACAGTTTGGGAAGTTTGGTGTCTTTCCCCCTATTAAGAATTGGTTTAAAATGATCTTTATGCTGCATAAGGCGAAATTCACCGGTCGTGCCGACCTGACTTCATTCTTTACAAAAGCATATGCTGTACACTGTTCATGTTACTCTGTGATGACATCTAGTTTTCGCCAGTTGGTTTTCAGAAGGACTTGGAGTTTTATGATGTGACATTATAACAATTTACTTTCTGGGGGATGCTGATTTAAAATGGGCACAACTGTTATCTAAATTTTACTATCCTGTGCCTTAATTTATTTTGTGATTTGAAAAATGTGTTTGTTTCTATTAACCTAAGTGTAACATAAAAGAGAACCCCATTATATAAGGGCGCATTATAAAAATAGCTGGGTGTAATCAAATAATTCCTCCTGGAACTAGCCATGCATAAGCCTCAGGAGCTACACGCCCACCGCCCAGTCTTCATTCTTCACTGCTGTTACCTAAGACACAAACTAGCACCCAATTCCTTAGTCTGGTCATACTTCCTTTTAAAAATAAATGCAAATTCTATCCAAAACACTCTAATATTCTCATCCAAAAATGAGAATATTTTTAGTGACTTGTTATCTAATAGTTTGCATTCTCTCCCTTAGCTCAGCTTTCTCATTTTCCATAACACTTTTCTTCTTTCTAATTCCCCAACGCCAGAATGTAGGTCCCATAACAGCAGGGCCTTCCATGTTTGGCTCACCGGGGTTTCCCCGGATGCTAGCATTTTTGTTTTTAATGCTCTGGCACTCAATAAAAATTCATTTTGCATAACTGAGTAAATGAATCAGCAAATGCTATTTCTTTTCTTAATATATTTTTATTGATTTCAGAGAGGAAGGGAGAGAAAGATAAACATCAGTGATTAGAGAGACTCACTGATCGGCTGCCCTCTGCACGTTCTACACTGGGGATCAAGCCTGCAACCCAGGCATGTGCCCTGATGGAATCCAACCGTGATGACCTGGTTCACAGGTTGATGCTCAACCACTGGGCAACACAGGCCGGGGAATTTCTTAAGCGTGCTTACAGTTAATAGGTAATCTGTGCTCTGAGCAGCTTTTCTCACACAAACCACAGTCTTACTTGAGTGTCACTTTGCAGAATTCCTGGTCTTCACTTACTCAATTGACATTTTTAGAGTTGTAAGGAATTTTTCATTCATTCACTCAAACACTTATAAAGCACCCACTACTGGTCGATCATTGCTTTAGCAGCTGGGGATACATCAATAAACGAGGAAGAGCCGTAACCGGTTTGGCTCAGTGGATAGAACGTCGGCCTTCAGACTGAAAGGTCCCAGGTTCGATTCCGGTCAAGGGCATGTCGTGCTTACAGTTAATAGGTAATCTGTGCTCTGAGCAGCTTTTCTCACACAAACCACAGTCTTACTTGAGTATCACCTTGCAGAATTCCTGGTCTTCACTCACTCAATTCACATTTTTAGAGTTGTAAGGAATTTTTCATTCATTCATTCAAACATTTATAAAGCGCCCACTACTGGTCCATCATTGCTTTAGCAGCTGGGGATCCATCAATAAACGAGGAAGACATATCATCTGTCTGTGAGTTTAGTTCTGATAAAGGCCACACAGGACTAACGGTAAATATAAGAAACTAAGAAGCAGCAGTGAGCTCCGGGGAACAGGGGCAGGAGAGGGACTGCCTGTGGTTTGATATTTTGTAGTTATCTCAATGTATGAAACAACTTACACATTGTGTGTGCCTTGCACTTTTTTTGGAAGAGAGAACTGAATGTTTCATGTAATTGTGTGCTGAAGTAAAGGAACTATAATGATAAAACTTAAAAAAAAAAACTAGCAAAAATACAGAGAAATGGCTGAGCCCAAATAAAATTCTGTAAAAAATCAATAAAATATATTTTTTTATAAAAAGAAGGAAAAAAAAGAAAAGAAAACAGCGTGTGAAAGACCGCTTGATCCCACCCATGAAAGGAACAACTTGATAAGAGTTGGTCTATTTCCTTCCATTCTCTTCTCTACTAGGTCTTTTATTTATTTTTTAATTCCCAAAGTCATGTATGCTTATTGTAAAAGATAAAATAGTCAAATTGGACATCCGCCCCACGCACAGCTGCCCCACGCACACCGACCCCACGAAAAAATTAAATAAATAAATAAATAAAATAGTCAAATTGTATATGAAGTGTAGAGTCAGAGCATTGAGAACAAAAACACAAATAAAGCTTTTGTTCTCCTATCTTGATTCTCCAAAAGAATAAATGTGTCAATATATACATTTTAGTTTCAAAAATACGTAAACATACATCTGTTTGGATAGATATGTGGGTCAATGCCCTGTGACAGAGACATGAAGAAGACTCATTTTCTACCTTTTTGCTTGGATGAGGACACTGACTATATTACATTTTTAGACTTAAAATTATTTTTAAGATGGAAAACAATAAAGACATGCAGTAATACTTCATAAGCCACCCAGTGCACATTAATACGTATGATCAAAGCCAGCAGGGCTCACCTGTTGTGTCCTCTTGCAAGCCAACGTCAAAGGCCAGCTTGTCAGTTGAAGACCGGGAGGTGGACAGGCAGCACAGGTACTAAAGGACACAGAAGCAGCAGCTGTCACTACACGGTTATAGTCCCACCCAGTGCAATTCTGGCTCGCTCTGGTATCAGAGTGAAATCTGGGTGCTTCTGGGCGAAGGCCTGCTTTTCCCAGTGAGAGGGACAGCACATGCTGGGCCTCCTAGGAGCAGTGAAATGTGGACATAAGCACATATAATGCATGTATGTAGTGAACCAGGGGACACAGCCTGAGGGGGACTCGAGGGGTCACGTGGATGACTGGGTGCAAGAAGGAGCTGATGTGGAGAAATTCTGGGCAAAGGCCCGGTTTTCCCAGTGAGAGGGACAGCACATGCAGGGCCTCCTAGGAGCAGTGAAATGTGGACCTAAGCACATATAACGCATGTATGTAGTGAACCAGGGGACACAGCCTGGGATGACTGGGTGCAAGAAGGAGCTGATGTGGAGAAAGAGAGACATCTAGTCAGGAAGGAGGGAAGCCAGTGAAAAGTGACAGTGCAACTCACAGGCAGATTTTTATATTATCTTTCAGTAAAAATACTTTAATTCTTTAATAAACTGTTAAAACAACACCAGGAATGAGAAAAGCTTCTTATTTTAATCTTAACACTTAACTGGTCTATCAAAAGTGAGATACTAAAAACAGGGGTCATATGATGACAGAATTGAAGGACCTTAAAGGTCACCCAAGCTACTCCTCATCTTGTAAGTGGGAGGACTAAGCAGGGCACAGATCTTAAAGGGCACAGCGGCCCTCACTTTCCCGACCACCGCAGATGGAACGGCGCTGCTCACCATGCCGCTGTTGGAGTGGCGCAGCAGGATGGCGTGTCCGTAGAGGAGTGTCCGATGACCACCCCCTTGAGCAGTCTGCGAGGAACAAGACAGGGTCGACAAGAGAAGAAAAACCAAAACTTAACGAAGTCAATAAAAAGTCCCCGTGTTCTCCAGGAAAAGGTAAGAGCTACTGCAGACAACCACGTGCGGTGGGAAGATGCTCGCGTGGACTAACGGGTTCCATGCAGCCTGCGCCGTGGGTGCGCAGGTGCCCTGGCTCTGGGAGCAAGCACTCGGCATGACGTGTGATACTGATCACAGATATTTACTGTCCTTATTTCCCACGGCATGTGGGCTGCATCGGGAGGGACCTTCGGCTCTCTGGTCACTACTGTACCCAGGTGATGGCACACGTAAGGACTAAGCATTTGTTCAGTGAATGAGCCTTCCAAAAAGGCGAAACTGATCAAATCATCCCCAGGCTTAGAACCTTTCCTACCTCCCAAAGGTTTCTAGGAAAGAGTCCAAATTCCCTTCCACGAACTAGAGAAATGCTTCTCAAATGTGAGCGTGCACATGAGTCCCCGAGAGGCGGCGGAAGCACAGACTCCTGGGCCATCCCGGTGACTGGCTCAGCAGGTCTGGGGTGAACGGAGAAGTTGGTCTTTTCTACCTTATAACCTTATAAACTGCACTTTTAAACTCAGTTCCAGGCCACCTCCTCCAGGAAGCCTCCTCCGGTTTCCTCAGTTGGCTGCTCCCTGAGCCTCCTGCAGCCCCAGGTACACCTGGCACCTGGTCTAACCACTCCACAAAGTGAGCACCATTCTCGTCTGGGTCAGACTGTGAGCTCCACGACAGGGACGTGAGCTCTCAGCACAAAGACTCAATAAACATGAGAGGAATGAGAAACGACGTGGGCGCCCCATCCACCTGGTGGGGGTGGGAGTCAGGTGTCATGGTTTACAGTCCAGGTGTTAAAAAAGAAGGGACCACAGATTGGAGAGGGGGATGGCAGAAACTGAACAGGAGCCATACAGTTAAGCCCAGGAGTGTGCACAATTTTTTGAAGGAGAAGGCTGTCTTTAAGGATTTTAAGGGTGAGATTGGTGATATTGACATATATATATGTATATATATGTGTGTGTGTGTGTGTGTGTGTGTGTGTGTGTCACACACACATATGTATACCTTAAGAAGTGTGGAGTACTTTAATATCAATACTATTATATCTTTATATCTTTAAATATATCCCTTCATATTGTTCCAAATAATTTCTTAAAATAACTTCACATATTATGTTTGAAAGGCCTCAGAACCATTCTTAAAATCAATATTAAAATTTATTAAAATTATTTTAAAAACTGCTTTTAAAACAAAAGGAAATCTCTTTTCCACATACTGAGGGGAAAAGGTGGGGGGGGAATCTACTTTGTAAAATGATGTTCCTCTTCAGAACGAGGCCCTCTATAGGAAGCACTTGCATTTTCTGTGCTACACGTGACTTTGTGGCCAAGGGCAATTCACCGACCTGGACTGATCTGGATGCAGTGGCAGGAGCTGACTTTCACAGGAGATACAAGCTCCAAAGGTATGAAATCCAGCTGAACTTTCCTGACAGTCACATCCATCACAACAAAAATTTTAAAACGAAGATTTAACCAAAAATGATGGAGTGCTCCTTTTACTGTAAAGTTCTGCCCACGCATTTCATATGTTTATATGTATGAATGTATAAATGTTCAAATTGGTTAAGCTAAGAGGAGACATTTTAGTGTCTAAATTGTCTTCCAACTATACATTCTACACAATTAGACAATTATAGATTTTAACTAGAGATTTCCTCACCACTTAAATGCCAATTATGCCGGATTTAGTTCTAACAGAACTCGTACAAGTATGCACATAATCCCCACTAAATTAATTGTTACTAATTAACTTAGTTACCACAAAGGGATGCAATTTCTGTCACATGCGCTACAGTACTTTTCTTCTAACTTGTCATTTTATATGACATTAATCTAATTGACTCCGTTTCTGAAAAAATTTAAAAATATGTAATTTCAACTCTTGGGCTGACTGGGTAACTCAATTCATTCAACAAACATTTATCAAAAGAATTGTGTGTGGGGATGAATCCTAAGGGATGATTTATTCTTTCCTGTGTTTTTTAATTTGGTGCATCATGTCAATTTTCTTGTTAAATGTGGCCGGTCCTTCTTTAAGTGATTAAATACAGGGTGGGCAAGGTAGGTTTACAGTTGTGAGAACACAAAACAGTTTATTCTTGCATTATTATTTATTAATTATTGTATTGTTTAATTATTGTATTGTTTCCCATCAGAACAACCGTAAACCTACTTTTGCCCACTTGTGTGCATGGACTCCCTCTGAACTTTGGTACTGTAGGAAGATGATCACCACTTCAGGGGTTACTCCTTCGAGACTGTGCAGCCCTGTTTCCGGTGGGTGCGGACGCCCCCTGCGCAGTCTCAGTGAGGAGATGACCATCACCACTGGGCGACAGCTGCATCCAAGCAGCAGTAACTCAGTCCGCTGGAGCAGGCCCCTTTCCCTCCAGTCCCCAAACCCACCCTGTAAGCACATGATGCTCTGACCACACTGACCTCTGGGAAGCCAGTCAGGACCAACTAGATAAGAGTCAATCAAGCTAATGGGGAAGCAAGCTCGAGGCTGGCCTGCCTTCAAGATTCCACTTGAAAAAAAATCTTGGTGATTCTGGAAGTTAATATGTTAACTGTTCTTTGGAATCTAAAATATGAGCAAAACAGTCAATTGCACCAATTAAAAGGAGAATTAGGAAATTGTATTTTACATAATATAAATAAGCCTTCAGTTCACATTAATGCCATCCATACTTTAGGCCTGTAATTCTCCATAAATACTATACATAACAAACACTCTTTCCTATTCATTCAAAAAACATTTATGGGCGGCTCTGGCCAGTATGGCTCAGCTGGTTGGAGCTTCATCCTGTACAAGGAAAGGTAGTGGGTTCGATTCCTGGTCAGGACACAGTTACAGTTCAATCCCAGTCTGGGTGCCTATGGGAGGCAATCAATGGATGTTTCTCACATTGATGTTTCTCTCTCTCCCTCTCTCATTTCTCTCTCTCTCTAAAAACAATAAAAACATATCCTCAGGTGAGAATTAAAATATATACATATATATTTATGGGTGTCTACTGTCTGAGAGTATGCAGCCTCTCACATCTACATCAGAATTTTGAATTAACATTTTTCAGAGTTGGCATCTTTTGAAATTATATTCTTTTGAAATTTTAAACTATATTAAGTCTTTATTAACTAAATACAGTAAGTTTCTCTATACATTGTTTCTTGACTTAAAATCAAAGTTTTGTGATTGTTATATGAGAAAAGTAGTAAGTAGGTACTTAAAACTGAAACCAAAGCCTATACTTTTTGTCCCAAATACTGACATTCTGCTCCTCCTCCTCTACGTTTCCTTCAGTGCCATGACCATGTGCTCTGCCTCCTTTTCAAACCTTTCTGTTTTTCCAATGGGTTGGAAAATGAAGAGGTTGATTTATTTTCCTGTCTCCTGGACGAAGAAATGCTCTAGCAACTTTTTGGTGCTTCTTCTCATTTCCCAGAGTGTGAATTTCCTACTGGATTCATGCAAGAGCATCACACCCAAAACAGCCAGTAGGATACCCGCAGTGAAAATGCTAATTAGAGAACGAGTAAAAATGTTTGTTTCAATGGGAGAATTCTTAACGTTGGCTAAATTAAACTAATATGTTAGCATGTGACACAAAGGTGCCAAATGCTGTTTATGAAGTTGACAAATCTAAGTATGTGACTGATTCATTTAAATTTAAAAGTTTTGAAGTTCGATTCAATTTCTAAAACTTTCAGATGTGAAGAAAAGTGCCATGAGTTCAAAATTTAAACCAAACATGAAATGTACAAAGCAAAACATCTAGTAGATGATCCAGTGTCTTACCTTCATCATGAATTTCTGTGGGGGCAGAAGAAAAGAGAAAAAGTATTAAATATATTATTTCAAAGACATTTTAAAAGATCTCTTACTTACAAAGATTTCTAAATGGAGTTATGTGAACAATAAACATACAAAAACACATTCACTGTGTTGTCACAACAAAACAGTATCAACTGCATGCCAGATAAAAGCTGGAGCAAGCAAAACTCCTTTTACAAGTGTTCTTACATGAGTTCTTCCTTTTCCTGTGAAAACATGCTGCTCTACTGTGATGCCTGTTTCAGTTTACAACATATCTAAGCGCCAAAAAAGCCCAAAGGTATCATCTTAAAATTATACTCTGAAAATTCTTTTAAAACCATTTCACTTCATTTTTTGCATAAAAATGCAGTGATATAAACAGCAACGCAACTGATTTTAGTAAAAACAGTGGCCTGGAAGCAGGTAAGGGTGATCATCACTCAAGTGCCGAGGTGATAGTAACCATGAACCCTTCCCAAACCCAAAGAAAACATCACAGAAGCTTTGCTCTTAATGACACAGCCTCTTCTCGTGACTTATAATAGCTCCTTTTTCTTCTACAAAACATAATATGTGCATATATTCCCTCGTTTTCTTTTAGGCCCATCGAGTTTACTTGACCTATTCCTAGGAGACGTACACAGATTAAAAAGAACTAGGAAGGAAAATGGCATTACTTTTCCAAATGTTTTCTTTTAGGCCCATCGAGTTTCCTTGACCTATTCCTAGGAGACAGATAAAGAAAAGAACTAGGAAGGAAAATGGCATTACTTTTCCAAACTTAGGACTACGTTTAGTTGTCATAAGCATCCAAGTCCTACAGAGAAAAGATACATGTATTCACATTAGTTTTATAGAAAATAGCAAGTTTTCAACCTACATACTTACTAGATACCACAGTTAGTTCCCTGAAACATAAAAACATAGTGATGTGTACATGAGTGGCATTCTATTGTGACTGATTTTTTCATTTTTAATATATTTTTTATTGACTTCAGAGAGGAAGGGAGAAAGAGAGAGAGATAGAAACATCAATGATGAGAGAGAATCACTGAATGGCTGCCTCCTGCACGATCACACATTGGGGATGGAGCCTCCAACACGGGCATGTGCATAGGTTGACACTCAACACTGAGCCACACCAGCCAGGCTTCCATTTTTAATATTAAAATTTAAGGAAAAATTGTAAAGGATCGTTTCATTTTAAGATCAGAAAATAGAGGCTGTTTAGTTATGTATCTGTAACTGATATCAATGGTAAATGATGTCAGGAGGTCCTTGTCTGGTAACCTGTCCTTACGAGGGAGGATAATCTGTTCAACCTCATCATGTTGACAAAAAAAGGTACTTCACCAACAAAGACTTGGGTTTGGTGGCTGTTTGAGAATTGTAAAGGATCGTTTCATTTTAAGATTAGAAAATAGAGGCTGTTTAGTTATGTATCTATAACTGATATCAATGGTAAATGATGTCAGGAGGTCATTGTCTGGTAACCTGTCCTTATGAGGGAGGATCATCTGTTCAACCTCATCATGTTGACAAAAAAAGGTATTTCACCAACAAAGACTTGGGTTTGGTGGCTGTTTGAGATTAATGATGATTATTGGTGCTCCTAACAAATTTCAGAAAACAAAAGACATTTACTATTAACAATTTCAAGTTGTAAGCATATGTCAATATATACTATCCAACAGGGTATCTGGATATACATTTGTAGAGAACCTCAAATATTTGTCTTCTGATAAAAAATATCCCATGAAGCACTGGCTGCATGGCTCAGTTGCTTGGAGTGTGGTCTATTGTCTCACACACACACACATACACACACACACACACACAGCAGGAGGTAAGTTGTTCTCTGTGACACTCAAGGATAGAAACAGGTAACAAATTCTACCTGTTTCTTCCCTCTTTCCTGTCTCTGGCTCTTAATAGAGGAGAAAACAGACCATAGTACCATAGTAATAATGGAACTTGGCCACATCACACCGCTGTCCCAAACTCAGCGTCCAAAATCCTGCAAATGAGTCCTTTCCTCATGACACTGACCATCACCTTCACCTTTCAAGGTTGTACACATATGTGTAACCGCCGGTCTCTATTGTATGTGGGAAACCATAAGAGCTATGCAGTAGGACTTTAAGGTTAAGATTTGTGATGTGATGTACTTTAAAAGCCCTCCTGTTGACCAAAGTGCATTGCATTAGAAAGCCAATTACAGAGAAACTATATAGCTCTGGTGAGGGGGCGGGGCGGGGGGAGAACATTTTCATATCCCCCAGTTCAGTTGAACCAAACCATACACAAGGTTCTAACTAGAGACCTGTTCATATTTGTTCAGTACAACACAGCAGTTATTGTGAAAACTAATAGTACAAGCCACACCAGGAAGCCACACAAAAAATATTAGAGGCAACAGCAAACGTGCATGTGTTTAGATCACAATTCCTTTGCAAATCCATGGAAACACGTACCCATTTTTCCACATCAACTTTCTGTAGAAAGAAAAAGCCAAAATAAATAACAAGCAAGCAAATACCTGGCAATGTTGCAATTACTGTCATTTAAATAAATTGAAATTGTGGTCCCTGCACCTAAATCTACTTCCAGTTCCAACGGATAAGAAAAACCATTTAAACTTTTAATTAACAACATTGAATCTCCTGAAGAAAAAAAAAAGCCTCAATTAATTAGCAATCAGAACTTCCAAGGCATTAGGCTGGAAATGCAGCAGGTATAGGAAATAATGATCCAAAATATTCAGAAGCAAACATGAATATTTACCTAATTCTCAAGCCAAATAGGCCTCCTGATTTAGGAGCACTATTCTCCTCTAAGGATCTATTTAATAAAAAAAGGTCAATTTTAAATACAGCATTAACTAGAAATCTCTATGAAATAGAAGTAAAATTTCTCGTATACCAATCTTTGTAGCATTACATAAAATCTCACAATACAACAAAAGACATGCTTTGGTGGAACTCTTGGGTCATAGCTAAGAATGTCCAACCCTTGGTAAGGAAGCTATTGGGCGCGACCATGCATAAAAGGCTGCATACAGAGTGACTATTTTAAAACGCTGTGAAATGATAGGAAAACACCAACTTCAATATGCAATGGACTCGTTTTGAAGCCTCGGAGAAATTCAATAGGTTCAATAGGTTCCTTATCACAGAGCCTTTTGGCTTCTCTAGTGTTTTACTCAGTCCTCAGAAAAATCTGTCCCTAAGTCTTCCCCCAGCCTTTGAGTTTAAAAACACACAATGGTGTTTAAGAAAGAACAGTTTACTCGATGGAAAAGCCTGGTTTTCATTACACATTTCTAAGTTATTTAATGGTTGCATAGAGTTCAAGTCATCACTTTAAACACAGACCTATCAGAGCGATGAGTCTATTTCTTTAGATACTGGGGCAAAGGGAAGCAATTCAGTCATGTCTGGTGTAGTTACCATTCACTTTTCTACTGTCAAAAGGACAAATTTGCTTTTATTATTTATTCTTCCCTTCCCCCAAAAAAGACCTCAAAGAAATATGAAATAATTTCCTTCTCATGTGTACCAGGAAGACAAGATATACCATATTTTTAGAGATTTCAATGATTAACAAAGACATTATATTATACCCTTCACTAGAGGCCTGGTGCATGACATTAGTGCACTCAGGGGGCTCCCGCGGGCCTAAGCTGTCAGTCAGACATCCCCCCAAGGGCTCCCAGACTGTGAGAGGGCAAGACTGGGCTGAGGGACCCCCACCCAATGCACGAATTTCGTGTACCAGGCCCTCTAGTATGCTATAATTCATTTCCCTACTCATAATACTACAGTTATACACACTAATATTTCTGTTCTGTAAACCATTGGCAGAAAAACAAAACAAAGTCTCCAGGCATCCCAGTTTTTATCTTTTGCCCTGGAATCTTGCTTTTATTTCTTCACCCACACCCCAAAAGAACATTTATTGAGTATCTGACTCACAAAGCATCCGCACCATTCTGTCTGACCTGGAAGAGACACCTGGCTCCTGGGCTCTCTCTGCGTTTGCTCCACACAGTGTGACACAGTCACTCGGAGTGGCTGCTGGATCTGGGACTGAACAAAGGCAGTGAACTCCAGCGTATGGAGTGTTCAGCGCTGTGGTTCACTGCTGCTTCCTCTGCGTCCCTGCTGTAACCTGTCATTTATCTGCCTCTCTCTCTCTGTTCACTGTCTAATCTCATCAGGACACTTTTCCCTCTTGTCTTCCTCCAGAGCAGAGGCGATTGGAAGAGACAACGGAAGTCCATGCAACGTGCCCTTGGTGTTCTGCTCTCTGCACTCTGCCACAGTCCAAGGATAGGTCTAAGGTTTCCTATCCCAGCAAAGAACTCAGCTCCGTGAGGCCTTAGCGCTAATAGCCTCGCATTATCTCAGAACCACGTGAGCACCACAGGCCACCCGGCCAGTGCCAGCCTCATGCCAACTGTCAGCACGTCCACGTGGCCTCGCAGGTCCTCGGTTACCCTCAGGTCTTTGTCTTTCTCCACAGCTCTGAGATCAGTTACAAAGAAGTGCAGCTTCTGAGAGTGTGGCTGCAAGTCAAAGGGGCTGCCTGCACCGCTGCAGGTCCTCAAAGCTGGAACTGTGCGCACACTAGTGCACTTTTTCTAGGCAAGGGCTCTGTAACTTGCATCTGACTCACAAAGGCCCGTGACTGGAGATGGATTTAATTTCTTCCCAGGCTGGGGCACTGGGCGGTGAAGGACGATGTAACAGGAAGTAGGCTGGGACTCCAGATGTTAACCTGCATTGGGCCCAGCAACTTGAACGTGTGGCTGTCTAATTCCAGAAGTTCACGTCCTCATTTCCTTCCCGAAATGTCCTTTCCCTCCCCCAGTGGGGAAACAGAGCTCCACTAACAGAAAAGACTTCTTAGACCTTTTCAGACCCTTCATTTTGGTTTATAAATTCTATCTCTTTATCCCTCAAGTCAGCACATACTTATTGGAAATCTGCTTCGTGTCATGGCAGGCACCGTCCTGGGTGGTAAGAGCACACTCCTAGCCCTGCCCTCGTGGGTGGACACACTAAGGCAGCGGTTCTCAACCTGTGGGTCGCGATCCCTTTGGCGGTCGCCTAAGACCATCCTGCATATCAGATATTTACATTACGATTCATAACAGTAGCAACAATACAGTTATGAAGTAGCAACGAAAATAATTTTATGGTTGGGGTCACAACATGAGGAACTGTATTTAAAGGGCCAGAGGTTGAGAACCACTGCAGTAAGGGGACAGGCGGTCTGGTAAAGACATAAGAAGAAAAATAAACACCTGTCGGAAGGTATAGGTGCATGGTAGGAAACAGTGCTGGTTGGGGAGGCACCACTTGATAGAAATGGCTGAGGGATGGAAGTACGCTCTCAGATTAGACTAGAATGTTTTAAGAAAATAAAGTTTGAACTTTAAGAGAATAAAAATTAAAGGTGGCTGTCTCGATAAATGAGTATCTTTATATCACTGGTACATTCAGGAATAGTTTGTCACATAAATTTACCATCTGATTCATTTACTATCAAATATTTATACCTAAAAATATTGTTTCATTTTAAACACAAAAATATGAGGGAGATGTCTAAATTGAATGATACTACTCAAACAAAATAATCTATCCATTTTAAGATTCATAATCTAAAACAGGTGTAACTGCGCCAGGTGATCAAATTACATGTTGATTAAATTGGCTTCCTTATTGAATTTGATGCTGGATTCTCTGAAAAACACAACACTCCAATACACAGAAATACATCATATCCGTAGCTTCAGAGCAGGAAGTCATCTTTCTAGAGACAGGAAGACAGTAAAATAGAAGGTGGAGATTTCAACCACAGATAAATGTCCACATTCTAAGTGATAGATAGTGCTGCTCAGGGCATATTTTAGCTATAAGCCCTTTAGGAGAACATAATCACATTCACCTTTTAAATCTCAGCACCAGTTTCACAGATGAAGGACAGGTAGATGGTTATGTACAGAGGTTTGGACAAGATGCTAGCAACCCTGTCAGGTTAGTAAGTGTATTAATTTATTAGCATTTGGCTCCATTCCCAAAACAGCACCCAACTTATCCGGACCTCCTGCACAGCGGGGTGAACAGAACCCAGCTCCTAAAATAGAAGTCGTCACAATGGACAGTTGGGAATTGCAGTTTCAATATAAATAGCTAGTGACATCATAGTATCCACAGCATAAATGGACGCATCCATTAGCTGCTCGGTTTTGAACTGTTGAGGACATCGGGCATTGGGATGGGATGTATGCCTTTGTGGAAGGGAAGTAAGTAATCAGGAGTTGGAAGAGCAATTAATTAGAGTGCCCTTCTCTGTACTCTCATTGAACTACTATCAAAGCATGTTTCACTCCCATTGCAATGATTTATTTACCTTTTCTGTTGACTATTAAATGGCTAAGTTCCTCAAGAGCAAGAATGCATTCTTCTTTACCTCTGTGTCTCCAGCCCAGAATTCACAACAGCAACTCAACACCCCTCTTTGGGATGAAAGCTGCATGAATCAGTTGGGTGAAGTAGGGACCCAGGTTTTCTGTGTCCCAGCCAAGGAGACACTAAACATAGACTCTGATGGCTCCTCCTAGATAAGGATGTCACTTCCTGGACCTAGTTTAGCACAAGAACCTGGAGGATCTCAAATTTGAATAAATATTTTCATGAAGGCATAAGGATGTGACTTCCATGTCGGCTTGGTATTGCAGCAAAAGACATTAGAAATTATCCAACGTTCATTTACACACATAACCCTCTTTCTTCTTCTAAAAAGAGAACCTGATTTTGTAGAGATGCCCTGTCCTCTCCCTGCCCAAGCTCTGTGTCCATGTGGTGGCCCATTTTCCCAGGCCAGTAAACAATTCAGGCATGAGTATGTGACCGTGGGCAGGGGAATTCTGGGGGAAGGTCCTTACTCCCCAAAACAAAAATAAGAAAGCCAGCTCCTTTTCCTTTTTGTGCCTACAGATCATTTTCAATTGGGATATCATCCCTGGAATTGCAGCAGCCACGTTGTAACCATGAGGGGAGCAAGACTAAGAACCAAGCCTACAGCAAGGAGAACAGAGTGGAGAACTAAAGAAAATCGGAGCAGTCTCATCCAGTACACCGGGACTCTTGTCCTCTGGACTTCGTGTCCTTATTTTTTTTAAGCCAAAAATGAGTATGTTGTGAAAGTTGGCACAACAGTCTATAACATGATGCCATGGTGTAAAACTGTGTTTGTGTATAAGGCTCATGAACACAAACACTCTTTTAGCTGTGGTTATCGTCAGGGAAAGGAGGGTTATGAGGAAGGTATTTTCCATTTATACTCTCCTATATTACTGTTACGAGAGCAAAACACTGAAATGCTTCTGGGATTTAAACTGGAATTTAAGTATATTTTTATATTGTATGCATGGTAGGCACTAATTACTTTTTTTACCTCTTTATTTTTCCATTAAGAAGATCGGGTTTGGGGTTTGCTGTGTGTGTTTTTTTGGGGGGGTTGATTTTTTTAAATGTTTTAATTGATTTCATAGGGGAAGGGAGAGGGAGAGGGAGAGAGAGATAGAAACATCAATGATGAGAGCTGATCAGCTGCCTCCTGCACGCCCCCTACTGGAGATCGAGCCTAAAACCTGGGCATGTGCCCGACCAGAATCTAAGCAGCAACCTTTTGGTGTATGGGATGAAGCTCAAACACTGAGCCACATCTGCCAGGCGGCACTAATTACTTTTAACAGTACCATTAATCAAAGACTGAATGATTGTGATTGATTGATTGATTGATTGATTGGAGTCTGCCATGTCCCAGGCAGGCATACTGCTGCAGCACAAGTAAAAAACGTGAGTGTGGTATTATTTTTCTTCACTAAATCGTAGCCCTTTCAGTCTTTGGTCTGGTCGCTTCAGAGGCAGACATCCACTGTCCCAACATGCTCTAGATGAACACAAACACTCTTTTAGCTGTGGTTATCGTCAGGGAAAGGAGGGTTATGAGGAAGGTATTTTCCATTTATACTCTCCTATATTATTGTTATGAGAGCAAAACACTGAAATGGTTCTGGGATTTAAACTGGAATTTATATTTTTATATTGTATGCATGGCAGGCACTAATTACTTTTTTCTCTCTTTTTTTCTGTTAAGAAGATTGGTTTTTGTGTTTTGGGGTTTTTTTTTAGATTTTTTAACATGTTTTTATTGATTTCATACAGGAAAGGAGAGGGAGAGAGAGATAGAAACATCAATGATGAGAGCTGATCAGCTGCCTCCTGCACGCCCCCTACTGGGGATCGAGTCTAAAACCTGGGCATGTGCCTGACCAGAATCTAAGCAGCAACTTTTTGGGGTATGGGATGAAGCTCAAACACTGAGCCACATCTGCCAGGCGGCACTAATTACTTTTAACAGTACCATTAATCAAAGACTGAATGATTGTGATTGATTGATTGATTGATTGATTGATTGATTGGAGTCTGCCATGTCCCAGGCAGGCATACTGCTGCAGCACAAGTAAAAAACGTGAGTGTGGTATTATTTTTCTTCACTAAATCGTAGCCCTTTCAGTCTTTGGTCTGGTCGCTTCAGAGGCAGACATCCACTGTCCCAACAGTATTGAAAAGTGTAATCACAGTTTCACATCCCAAACGTTTAATTCTGTATGTTAATGGAGACTGGTGTGCAGAGCAGTGACATATTTGAAACTGGATGAATAACACCAAGTGGTTAAGTAAACCTCACTCCTCCAGTAAGTCGTTCTCCCGGCCACCCGAGACCTACTTTTAATAACCTACAGGACACAGTCTATTTACATAAACCCACGCAAGGTTTGTCAAGCTTTCTACCCTCCACACTACCCCATTCACGGTCGTGAAGAGAAAACAAATGGAAAAAATCAATATCAACTCAACCAGGTGGCTACATCATTAGCTCTTTTAATTCTAGATCCATGGCTTGTCTGCCGAAGAGCTTGAACAATCTTTCAATATATTATTTTATTGATTTCAGAGAGGAAGGGAGAGTGAGAGGTAGAAACATCGATGAGAAAGAATCATCCATCGGCTGCCTCCTGCACACCCCCTACTGGGGACTGAGCTTGCAATCTGGACATATGCCCTGACTGGGAATCAAACCATGACCTCCTGGTTCATAGGTTGACACTCAACCACTGAGCCACGCCAGCTGGGCACAGTCAGTCTTGTAGATGTGGTGCCACTGGACATGTGCCAAACACCGGAAGAATAGGGTGGAATAGAAATATTAAGATCTACTTTTGGAACTACCAATAAATACTAAAAACTCTTCAGGGAATAAACTCTTTCAAACGCAAAATGTATGAGAATCTACGAATCATTTATATAAGATAAACTGAACTTAATATTGATTGGTTTACAGGAAAACCAGGCTCCTGTCAAACCAAGTACACTTTTCAGTCCTTAATCAACTCAACTTCTCTGATTTTTATTTGGTTTTGTCAATCGCCTCTCCCTGGAACTCTGTACTTCCACGGTGTAATTTAATGGCACCCAAAGCCGCTCAGCTCCCAATTCCCAGAACCAAGGAGTATGTTACAGATCTCGTGCTGCTGGTCTCAGGATGGGCATGGCTCAGCCAAGCATGTCACCTACAAAAGGCCAGGGGCAGGTCTCCCGAGGGCCCATAAGGAACACAGTCCTGCCCAGGGAGGCTGACTGAGATTTCTGACCTCAAGAACTGCGAGATAAATAAACTGACGGTGTTCTCGGCCACCAGGTAGGTGGTACTTGTAACAGCAGCCATGAAACTAATCCAGGCGGCTTCTGACTGTCCTCTCCTGCTCTCCTTTGACCTCTTGGGCCACTTCTCTGTGACCTCGTCCTCCTCCTCCCCCTGCGGCAATAGTGACACTGCTCTGCTCTCTTTACTGGACACTCATAACAAAGAGCTTAAAAAGCACAGACGTTAGAACCCATGGACCGGATTCTGCCCCGTTCTGCCCCTTGCTGGCTACGGGAGCCTACCAGATAATCCAGTTTTCAGATCTGGAAGAGTTGAACCTACCTCTCTACTCCTCTAAGTATTCAAATGAAGTAAAATATGACTTACTAAGCTGGAGGTGACAACTTGCTTGATGAAGGATCTGCTATAGATTCCTGTATGAATTCCAAGGAGAGGCTATGACTCATGAGGCTTCAGGACTGAGGACACGGATACCTATGGAGTCCAGAGACAGGACTGTGACAAGGACCAGCAGCATCCGCTGGCCAACTGTAATCAGACCTGCTATGTAGCCATTTGCACTTTGATAATTACGATGGTTGTTGTAGCCCAGCCAGTATTGCTCAGTGGTTAAGCACTGATCCGTGCACCACGAGGTGGCTGGTTGGATTCCCGGTCAGGGTACATGCCAGGGTGGCGGGCTCACGCCCCAGCAGGGGTGTGCAGGAGGCAGCCGATCAATGTTTCTCTCTCATCGATGTTTCTCTCTCTCTCTACTTCTCCCTTCCTCTCTCTAAAAATCAATACAAAATATATTTTTTTAAAAGATGGTTGTTGTAGGGAAACAGTCTTGCTCCCAGTCTCCAGTGTCCCTCCCCCTGGCCACCCCAGGCCTTTCCAAATGAGACCATCCTAGAGCCTCTCAAGGGCCTTGCCTCCAGCATCATTGCTGATTGGGGTCCACTCTCATTAATTGATGCTTGTGCCAAACGAACTGTGAAATATTCTGAATATCATTTCTGTGTATAATCAAAACTCTGCCGTCTGAGAGAGAACCTTTCTTTGCCAAAAATATAGCATCCCTTTGAGCCATCTGACAGTGGTTTCTCCCTAACCGTTAGTAGTCTAAAAGTGAGAGTCAGCTCAATGCAGTACATTCCTTCCTGTAGCAGGTTCCTCTCCATTTTTACTACTATTTTCTAATTAGTGTCTCATGATAGCTATGCTGGGCTTTATAAAATGATGTTCCACCCATCACATAAATTACCACCTTCTCTCTGACAGAAACTTTATAGATGGATTACAACTCAAAATAAAACTCAGCTAAATAAAAATATGTTGGGGAGTGCGGTCCAGAAAGTCTTACTAATAAATATTTTTAAAGCATAAATTTTAAAACAGTATTTCCAACACTTCATATATACACAGAAAATTTAGAGCTTGCCTAGTTCAACTCCAGGACTCTGGGGGGATAATACATCTTTTCAAAAATTCAAATTTAGAAACAGCTGCTTAGCAATATCAAAATTAAATTTATGGCAATTTAGTTGTAAGTTGGTATCTACAAAGACAAGTGAAATGACAATGTACTCTCCTAGATGCTTATGCAAAAGAAAACTGATTTTTTTTCTTTGTAAAGACAGACTTCAGTTTCAAAGCTGAGATGCATGAATAATGTTTAAATATCAGGAGGGGTTATTCCAGGTAGAAACAAACTAGTCAAATTGAGTAATATTTTTACTCCTCTACAATTTAAGCCTACTCCAAAAGCTTTGCATAAAAGAATAGGAAACATTTTTAAACTTTATATAATATAATAATTTCAAACTTTGTTGTAACCAAAAATAAACTTGGCAAATTTAAATATACACATCATAAAATAAGCTTTTAGTCTAACATAAAATAAAAACCACTAAAAAAAATCGTAAAAATAAAAATCTCTTCCATACTTAGTAGTATACTATAAAATTTTAAATTAATTTACTATTAATGCACAAACCAATTAAAATCCTAAACTGCATGACACTAAAATTTTTAAAAGTAGGCTAGTGAAAATATCTTACATCATAATTGATTGCTCATTTTCTGTTGAACAGTTTTTAAAACTCTTCACGTATTAAGACCTGAACAATGATTAACAACAATGGCAACACATAGACAAATAATAGCCACAAAAAATGTTCAGTTCCATGCCTGGAAATAGTGTAGTTTATTAAACCATGTCCTGCAGTAATTACAGCACACACAAAAACAAAACCCAAAAGTTTGACCATTCAGCCTCCTGGTTAATTCTAAACCTTAAAGAATTGACTAAGTAACCCAGACATTAGTTATAGTAACCCACAGCATGGAAAATAATTTAAATTACCAAATAAGCTTTAAAAGAACATTTCTGCACTAGGAGACTGAATAAGAATTTCAATTTGCAAAAGAAAATGACTGCAAACTACAGTCAACTAAAGCTGCATCACCATAATTTCATTGCTTAAAATATATGAGAGCCATGAAATTTTACTGGCCATATAGAAGCTTAGAGCAAAGTACATTGTTAGAGGTTTTTGAAGATGAAATAAAGAATAACAACAAGGGAATTAATGGAGGGGGAAAAGGGAACATATGTAATACTTTCAACAATAAAGAATAATTTTTTAAAAGATTAATGACAAATTATAATAACAGCTCTGAAGATGGAAGAAAATACATAAATGCTCAAAGAAAGATACTCTTTTAAATCAAAGACATAAGAATGAGGTTAAAAGACATGGATCATCTTGAAGTTCGATTTCTTTTAAGTTCATAAAGACATCACAGATCTGCTAGATCAAGATGAAAGTCAAGCTTAAGGAAATCACAAGTAAAAAGCATTGACTTATTTCAGCAAAAACAAAATCTCCAATGTCTGTGAAATAAATCATTCATATCATGGCCAGGTTCTTTAAAAGACTGCGTATATAAAAAAAATACTACATATATAAATACATAAATTAAATACTTGCCCCTTCTGACTTCTCCATCGTGTTCGCCAGCATCTCCTGTAGGGCCCGGACAGAGAGGGACTGTTCCAGCACAAAGGTGCAGATGGAGAGGTCTGGGGGGACATTCTGTGTGGAAAGAGGAAAAGCAACATCATCATCACCATCTTAACCATTATCACCATCACCATCTTCACCAACAGCCCATTATCACCACCATCAATAACACCATCACCAACACCCTCACCACTACCACCACCATTACCACCACCATCACCACTAACACCAACACAACCATCATTACCATCATCACTATCAACATCTTCACCATCACCACTACCACCATCACCAACACCACCATCACCACAATTATTACCATCACCACCACCACCATCTTCATTACCATCATCGTCAAGCATCCAGACCCAATTTACCTTATACTTCAAGCTTTTTCATATAAAAAGTGAGAGTACTTATCAATCCTTTAATATGTGCTCCCAAATCATTCCATATACAGTCTATACTTAATCCATTTTTTATTTATACGTAGCAATAGCTACAATTTTAGTACCAATCTGATAGGCACTGCACTCAGAGCTTTATCAATAACTCCAGAGGTCATCTGTGGTAAGGATTACTATCATCATTGTGTGGACAAGAAAACAGAAGTTAGGTTACTTTTCCAAAGTCACAATTACTGAATTTTTCAAGCCCGGGTTAAGAAGCCACATTTCTCTAACTCTCAAGCATTCATTTCTCACCTACAAAGCAGTCAGCTGACAAAAAATTAGGACAGAAAAGTGCTTACCTCAAATTAATAATGAAGTTAAAGCAAATATAAAATCGAATTGATACAAAATACTCCTTTACATTGGTTTTTCCTTATCCACAAAGACAATGATTAGTTTGTTCTACTCAAGTAGGATATTATATTTGGCCTCTAACTTGGAATATTGTCATTTGCCTTCTGTTCTGTGTGTTGCTTTATTTTCTCATTCCTTTTTTCCCTTCTCCTTCCTTCCCTTAAACCTCCACTCCAACCAATAACCCAATATATGCTGAAAATCCCAAAAGGTAACTAACTACCAACTTACCTTATGGTGAAGGAAACAGGCAGGGTGAGAATTAATTGGCCAGTTAGAGGAACTATCGCCATAGGGATCAAGTACGTTATTATGAGTATCTGCTTTTGCTTTAGAGAACAGAGTCCAATGAGCAACCAACTGGGTATGGAAAGTAGAATTTTCATAGTAGAAGGACATTATAAATCCATTAAACACAGATTCTAGCAAGAGTGTGGCTTCATAAAGAGAGAATTAGGAGGATAAATTTGGTAACCTGATGCAATGCATCAAAATGACAATTTATAAGGTTTATTAATGTGGTCAACTGAAACTGCCATTTGAGTGATTTTTCTCAGCAGAGAATGATGCTTCATTAGTTTCAAGGAAAGATTAAGTAAGAGGGTGCCAATCCTAAAATCAACATTATTTTATGGATGAAAGCAGCATATCATCGGGGCACTGAGCTTCCTCAGACCCCACACAGCTTCCTGGGGCCCATGTTTTGTTCTGTTTTGAATGAACTGTCCTTCTCTGGATTCCTCTACCCTCCCATCATGGGCTTCTGAGCTCCTGTCCCGTCACCTGAGCAAGAAGCCTGCCTCACTGCTCACCGGCTATTGTCATTTCTAACCCTTGGCTCCCATCCCTGAAAATGTGATAATGATTACACCATTTTCATAGGCTGTTGTGAAAATAAGGGAGATAATATAAGTAAAGAGCAATTAGAGCCCAGACCGTAACAAGAACTCGACGTAAGTGAGCCGTTCTCATTAGCTAGTTTTGCATGTTGCCGTTTCTCTCCATCTGTGGCATTTATGAAGTACTATCACTTCTCAAAATTGATTCTTAAGTGGATTCTATTTTGGAGAAATAGTGTTTGTAACCACAAATCAACCATTATGCACCTGTTCAGAACATCCAAAATGTTCTAGTATTTTCTAGAAAAGGCACTTTCTGGAAATATTTAAAGTTTACATACGAGTGTATTTATATTGTTTCGTGCCACACTTTGATCAAACCGTTCAAGTCTGATCTCTATAATATCTTATATTTATTTTAAAGATCCTTGAAAACCACAGGGATCTGAAATAAATTACTTCTGCCAAGCTAACTGGATTTTGCCACAGAATGACATACGTTACGGGTATTTTTCCAGCTCGTGGGTGTGAGCGGGAATAAAGGGACAGAGAATGCACAAAGGCAGTTCTATCTCTCAGAGGAACAGTTTGTCTCGAGACCCGTTGTCATCTGACCATCTTTGTCACTGTCTCTCTTCGCTCCCATAGCGTCCAGAACACACATAAATGTAAGAGAAAAGCTGAGGCAGTAAAACAATACCTTTTACTCCTTTCAGGAAAACTTGAAACAAGTTTAATTCAATGCTCGATGCCAGGTTTAATCCTAGTAAAGAGACTTAATAATAAAATCACCCATTAAAATAACCACCCATCTCTTTTCTCCAAGCTGCTGTCACGAATATATTTGGTACGATTTTAGCCCAGTTTCCACAGCCGATGTTCATACATGTAGGCGCTAAAGGAATCAAGGCTCTAGGCGAGTGCCTGGTGCCTGCTGAAATGCATCTTCGTCAGACCATCTCTGCTGCAGGGATCAACTTCATATCCTTTATGACCGAGCACCAGGCCATAAAGACAAGTGAAAAGCGAGCAACAGACTATACGGGGACCTCAGACAGCCCCCATCTCTGTCCCACAAACCATTCTTGTCTCTACGTATTAAACTGCTCAAACTTTTTCAGTTTATGATATACCCGTAACACTAACCAACTTCAACAGCTCACATTGAATTGATATATGCTCATTAAAACTAACAATGTATTTCTCACAGTATACTCAATATGGTTTCCTAGTATCATGTAGCCAGTTTTATGATAACAGTGCTTTATTTTCTCAAAAAGAATGTGACTTTGGGTGTTCTACTATTAAAGAAACCACAGAAAGAAGCTTCTAAATATTGGTCAGGGACATTGCAATCATGCTATTCAAACTTCATGTTCTAAATGATCTTAACTGTCATATGAACTGCATTTAGTCCTGGGAGGAACAGCTCTGGCATCTGTGTAAACGCTGCCATGGAAATGGAGTAGACCCCAGGGTGAAAGCACCAAGTGTTCCAGGAGCCGTGAACTCAACAGAATGTTAACAAAGATGGAAAACAGGAAAGAACTGCAAATGAGCTTAATAACTAAGACAAATGACAAAGTTCAAAAAGCAAATGAACCAATATGTACACAGATAGAGGCTAACATCCTACTGAACATATTCATGACAGCAGTTTCGGAGCTAGTATAGAAGTTCTAGTTCTGTCCCAGGTGACTTCCTCACCATTGCACTATGAAAATCTAGACCAGCATTCCTTGACACTTTTCAGTTTAAGAAAAAAATACAAAGAAATAAAATGAAAAATAAATAAAACTTTTTTAAAAGAAAGAAAAAAACCTGTAAATTCCTTACTGGTTCAACTGCTTCTTTCATGATAAAGGCAGTTTATCATGTTGGAATTAGAAAGAACTGGATTAGAATCCTGGCTCTGCTACTCAATTGCTGTGTGATCTTGGGAAAGTCACCTAAACTCTCTGAACTTCACCTTCTTCCTAATGATGTGAAGAGTACGTGAAAGAATGCACCTGTGATACCCGGCAGAGTCTCTGATACATGTAAAAAGCGGTGCATGGTGTTATTCTAAAGCTGTTAAGGTAGAAAAGAAAACATTGGCTAGAGTCCAGTAAAGTAGACAAAATACTATCTTATGTAGGGAACATAGAGTAGAAAATAAACTGAATATGACTCACTGAGGTATTGCTGTTTTCTTAGATATGAGTTACTAGACTTCTGACGTATAAACATGCATCTTGTAGGGTTAAAATGATCTCTCCACTGATTAAATGGCGTGTTTGTATTGTAATGAGTTATCTCATTAAGACAGAATGGTAGAGAAGAAATGAGGCTCTAGAAGTTGGCCCAAATTTTAGTCTTGACTTTACCATTTAAGGACAAACTTTTAAGTTATGTAACTTCAATGCCCCAATTACCTCAAGAGGAAACACGCAGAGGGATAAAATCATTTCTAACGTAGCTTCAAGTTCGTTTTTCAAACGGCATGCATCGTGACACCCTGCTTGCTCTGGCCACATGCTGCTAAGATCTGTTTCTGCAGTTTTTAATGCAACAAAAACAATTTAAATAATGAAAACAAAAACACACTCGGAAAAGTTAAAGCATTGGAGCAAGGATGTTTGTCGCACAAAAGGCTGAATAATGATTTTAAATGTCAATCATATAAAGTGTAACCAGGAAAACAATGTTGAATAATTATTCTCCATTTTCATTACTTCAAAATTAAACTATTTAAATGTCTTCAAATGTTTGGATGCACATAAACTTGCTGTTATAAAAGGATTAAATAATGGAATAATTCATAGCCTCTTCATACTCAAACATTTTAAAATAATGCTAGATTTCTGTCATTGTTAACTTATTAACTAATCTAAATGATTAAAAAACAAAATCATGTCATGTGTGTTTAACAGACACATGAATTACCTTTAGTTTTTTTCTTTAATCTCTTATGGGAATTTATTTAATGCAACCACTATTTTTAATATCACCAATAAAATTTAAACAGATATATCTCAAACAGGGGTTATATAGAGTGGACATACTTTGACAGTCTACACAATGTAACATTTACATTAGAAAATGGAATCTCCTTTAGCTCATACTCCATATATTTAAATTTTGGGACAGGACTCCAAACTTAATTGGGCTAATTTTAGCATGGTAAACAGATGTTAAGATAATTACTAAAATGCCATTTAATAAATATCTTAACTTTCTCTTCTCCGTTTCATTGAGTCATTAGTTTCCTCATCTACATTCACGCTGTCCTGCTTAATAGTGCAGCATCAGTAAAACAGTAGTTAAGAGACATTTTTCCATTTATTAATAACATTTTCTCTATATTATGGCCAAAGTTTTCAGAATGAACCCAAACCAACATCTCCTGGGCCCTCAGTTTTACTGAAAAAGCATCATATATTCAAAAGTATGTATGTAAAGAAATGCATGTTTTGAATAAAATGAACACCCATGAATCCATCAAGCAGGTAAAAAGTTACAACATTATGAGTAATTCAGAAAGTCCCTGTGTTCCTCCACCCAACAACAGTCCTTGCTTTTCTTTATACATTTATCACAAATTTATGTCCATTATTATTTAAATTTGCTGGGGTTTGCCCATTATACAATTATAAAGTCTGAAATTTCTTTTTGGTGGCACAATATTACATTTTTAGATTGATCCATGTTGATCTGAACACCTGTATTTCATTCATTTTTACTGCTCTAGAGTAATCAATCGACTGGATAACCATAAACTATAGTTCAATGTACTTAGTCTGATATTGTTTCAATTTTTTCTTATCAGTAACATGGCAACAAATATTCTTATGTTTCCTTGTGCAAAAAACTCATTAGGATATGTACCTGAGTGAAAACTCTAAATTACAGTGTATGCACATCTTCAAGCTCACTAAATTATTACCATTTTCCAGCACACATTTCTATCAGGATTGGGCAAAAATTCCTATTGCTCCACATTCTCACCAATAAATAGTATTATTAATCTGTGAAACTCACTGTGCCTTTAATTTTTATTTCCCTAATTAATAATGGGGCTGATAATGTTTTCCTATTATAATGGTCCATTTGTACTTCCTCTTCTGTGAAATGTCTATTCATCTGTACCCATCATTTCTTCTGTCTGGTTATTTGTTGTTCTCATGTTTGTCGACAGAATACTCTGTATATTCTGGATATTTCTAGGCCTTCAATTTTATGTTCTGGGGGGGTTTTTGCTTGTTTTTAATTTTTTTTTAATTCTCACTGGAGGATATTGATTTTTACAGAGAGTGGAAGGGAGGGTGGGTAAGAGAGAGAGAGAGAGAAACATTGATGTGAGAGAGACGAGTGGGGTCATTCTCTTTCCTAACAGAGCTACATCCGTGCAGCCCTTTATGTATTTTCAGTAAACTTTAGATACTTCATATGATGCTCAGGCAATTCTAAAGGGCGGAGGACACTTTAGAACTAAGAAAGTAAGGAGACGAAGGAACTTGCCCAAAACAGAGCAAGCTTGGCGGCAAGTCCAGGCCCCTGCCCTTGGTCCGGGATGCTTCTCAACATCACGCTGCCTTCCAAGGTAAGGGATAAAGGCTGCCAAGGCTGGGGGACGGCATCCTTTTAAAGGCTGACTCCTCCATGTAGTCAGCTTGTACCTAATGCTTATAAAAGGATTATGTTGTACTCAGAAAGAATTCTGGTGTGAACGAGGTCCGTGACAGGTGCTAAAACAGAATTAGACGGCAGTCATCTGTGTGTCCCCCACACCATTCGTTCCCTACTGGGTCAAGACTTCCCCGCCCGGCTGGCATGGTTCAGTGGTTGAGCATCGACCTATGAACCAGGAGGTCAGGGTTTGATTCCTGGTCAGGGCATATGCTCAGGCTTCGGGCTTGATCCCCAGTGTGGGGTGTGCAGGAGGCAGCCAATCAGTGATTCTCTCTCATCATTGATTTTTCTATCTCCTCTTCTCTTCCTCCCTCTCGGAAATCAGTGTGTGTGTGTGTGTGTGTGTGTGTGTGTGTGTGTGTGTGTGTATGTGTGTGTAAAATAAAAACATTTTTAAACCTAAACCCAAATCTCTTACCCTTCACAGAAAATTCACACGAAACATGGCTATGGTGGTGGGACTCATGAATTATCTGATGACTAGGAATACTGGGTTAGATAAAGGGCACTTGGATTTGACCCTGGTAGTCTATGTTCTCCAGCACTAACCCTGCAAAGTAGAGCACTCACTACTCTTCTCGCTTTGCAGTGCACGGAACACTCCTCACAGTCCAACCTCCTCTCCTACGTCAGGCCCCACCTCCGGGCCACCTCAGCTCAGAAACTTCCCTGCTGCCCACCCCAGAGGGGCACTGCCCGCCTTTGGGCCAGACTCTCCCCCTGGCACTGAAGGACCCACCACTGGACCTCGTGAGGTAAACATCTGCATTGGCCTCGGTTGTTCACGTCCCTTTTCTCTCCAGTGGGAACCTGAGTTGACATTTTTCAAGAAAGAGGATATTTTAGTCAGAAAATGCCTGTTAAGCATTTTATAAGTAATGCTGCCTGGTCAATAATTTAATTTAAACCAAATAAATAGGGGTGTACAGTTCTTTATTAAGTACTGTAAATCAATATTTCTATGCCAAGAGAGTTGTGCTGGCAGAGAAAAACCTTAGCATTTTATTTTGCATCAACTTTGTCACCAATTATTTATAGTTTTTAATTATTTTTTCAGTAAAGCATGTGAATCTTTAAATTATGCATGAGTGTACTAACAAAAATTTATCCTTTACATAAAGTAGTAAATTATTACTGAAAAATGCAGTGTACCAATTCTGCTATCCATCTATATAAAATTAAGCACTACTATAGGCACAAGTATAAATACTTATTCTGGTAACATTAATTTCTTGAAACAGAAAGACTGTGCAGTCTTTAGAAAGTATAGAATTTTTAAAAGGCCAAATGAATTAGTTAACTGTCAAACTAGATACATCAATATTAATTAAGTCACTGGTCCAAAGAAGGAAAATCGGTTAAAATCAACCAACATTTATTGATCATCTACTTCCTTCAAAAATGTATCATGTACCTGAGATACAAGATGAACAAGATGCTGCCTCTGCCTGCAGGTGCTTCCATGATTATTTCATCATCATTTCAGAAAGTAAACGTGCCCTGGCCAGTGCGGCTCAGTTGGTTGGGCATCATCCCGTGCATGGAGAGATCGTTGGTTCGATTCCTGGTCAGGGCAATTTCAGAAAGTAAACGTGCCCTGGCCGGTGCGGCTCAGTTGGTTGGGCATCATCCCATGCATGGAGAGATCGTTGGTTCGATTCCTGGTCAGGGCACATGGGCACATGCCGAGGTTGCAGGTCCTATCCCTGCCCCTGGTGGGGACCAGGTTGGGGTATGGAGGTGAGGGGTAACCAATCCATGTGTTCCCCTCCTTCCCTCCTACTCTCTCTAAAATCAATGGGAAAATATCCTCACTCCTTGGGTGAGGGGGGGGATTTTTTTACAGCAAACGTAAAGGGACATGTGATTCTGCAAAAGAAACGCAGTGTAGGAATTCTGCTTAACGGAAAGACAGAGAAGGAAGGAGTGAGGGAGGGAGGAAGCAAAAGCTAGAGAAAAACAGTTACTTTTGCAGGGAGAAGGGGGATGCATAGAAATGCAGAAGGGCTTCACAAAGGAGGCTCATTGGACAGCTGCCGAAAGCATAGATAGGCTTCCTTCAGATGAAGGTTGTGCAAGAAAACGGAGCAGATTCAAAGGCATTAGTCTTGCAGTAAAGTCAATGGGCTGGCTGTGCATATCCCCAGGGAAGTGTACTCATGGGTAAATGGATAAATTAGTAAGCAAGGACAAAGATTTCACTTCTTGACCAAACTCTAGCCAGGTGCCTCTGAGCCCTCTTCTCCACTTTTTACAAACTTCTGTTTGTGAAAGTTCCAAACTGAGCACAAATGGTTTTGTCCGTCCTCTCCCCCTCACATTAAAAGACGTGAACAGTGCTCGCTCGGCAGCACAGATACTAAAATTGGAACGATACAGAGATCAGCATGGCCCCTGAGCAAGGATGACATGAAATTTGTGAAGCGTTCCACATTTAAAAAAGACTTGAACAAACACTAACATAGAGTTTCTAGCAGCCCAAGGTCACATCCCTAGGATAACCCCAGTCCCAGACCCAGACCCCTGCAAGTGCCGGTCTGAGAAAGTTTGAGGCTGCCAAGAGAATTTAGCATTTGTTTAGCCAACACCTGATGACGGGCCCGATTACTCTTTCTTAAACCATTTTCTAAAGAGCCTTATAATTGTGAGTCCTTTTCTGTCCCTTTGAGATATACCTGTACTTCCGACAACTCGAGTGTCTTTCTCAAGAACCGGAAATCCATCCTTTGACATGTCCTCAGGAAGGGTGGGGCCTCTGTCCCCCAGTCTCCCAGGAGGATAAACCCTGCCTCTGTAACTGCCAGTTGGCCAACACAGCTGGCCTAGTCACATTTACAGGGACCAACCCTTGGAAATTCTTCACCTCCCTGACTCTACGGGGTCCCCGGCTCACCTCCTCCCTATGCCCTCACTCTCCCTTTAAAACTCCCAGTCACCTGTGTACAAATCAAATGGAGATCCGGTCACTCGGGACTCTCCTCCCTGATGCAAGAGTAGATTATGGGTTAAAATCTGTCCTGACCACTTTAACCAGTGTCCAGTTTTGTTTATCTTTGCTAGTCATAGAACACAGAACAATGCCATCCACTGTTCTAAAGCTTTCAGTAGCTCTTATCTCTTTCAAATATGCCTGCTGGTTCCCTGACATGTGAAGGCGGGCCCTGTGCCCAACAGGACACCTGGGAATTCCCAGTCATGGACAGATGCTTCTCTAGGGCCTTTGCCCTCATCCTCTTTATGAAATGCTTCCCTCCACATCACACTGTTTTTCTATATTCTTCTACTCATTTATTCTCTCATTCATACACGAAACACAGTCATTAACTTATTAATGCCGTGTGTCGAGGAGTCCCACTCAAATGCCCTGCCTCCACTTCCATCAAACTTCACTAACAGCTCCATCCATCTAACCACAGGCAGACCTACTGTGTTTGCTCTACCTTCTCCTTTAAGAATATAACCTTTTCCATGTGTTATTCCGGGGACAGACACAACCTACCATCTGGCCCACTGCCTGTTTCTGTACAGCCCACGAGCTAGAAGTGGCTGTTACATTGTTTAATGGCTGAAAAAAAATCACAAGAAGAATAAAATTTTATGACACATAAAATCATAGATTCTAATTTCAGTGTCCATAAATACAGTTTTGGGGAACACAGACATGCTCACTGGTCTGCACAATGTCTGGCTGTTTTCACGTCAATGTCAACATCAGAGTCGAGTAGTTGTAACAAAAAGCCTCTGACCCAGGAAGTCCAAAGCATTTACATACTATTTGGCTCTTTACAGGAAAAGTGTGCCCACGTGTGTGGACCAGGCTGTGCTGCAGCCGGGTTCCTCAGCTCTGGGAAGCAGGACCGTTCAGTGCTCACAGGCACCACTTAGCTCAGTCCCCGCATCTCAACTGGTGGCTTCTCCTTCCCCTTACACTGGTCTGCTCTCTATCCTCACAGTAAATAGTCCAGAATCAAAGCGACAATTCCCACCAGCCCTTCCACCAGCGCCCTTATCTCTCTGCATGTGCCTGCAGTACTTATTTGTAAGGACTACATTTCCCAGAATGCAATGGGATGTCACCAGCCTCCTGCCTGCTGATTGACAGGCTGGTGGTGGGAGTTGGGGAAGCAGGAGGACTCAGCTGTTCACTTTGCTTTCACAACCAACAGCCCCTGGGTAAGCGGGAGGGAGGGGACATGGATTTCCCTGTTTACCAATCTTTCCACAGTGTTTGAGGTAAACCTGGCAAGTTCCTGGTCTTTCTCCCACTGGTTCCATCTACCTTATAACCAGTGGGCGTGTCTCCCAGACTTTACATTAGATTTTTCTGCAGTCTGAGATTTCAGTGTTTGAAGTTTTTATTTTATGTCAAGAAACATAATGGGAAATCAAAAGCTCATCGTTCACGACAATGAGAATTCTTTTAAATCTTTAAAATATTCCAAGAATGGGTCTTTAGCTCCCATGAGAATGTACCGAAGCTGTATTCTTCCAGTATTCCATAAAATGCTTCCTACTTTGGGGTCTTCAATTGTGTCACCACCCTTTCTGGACTGAGTAGTGGCTGATGCATGTTTCACAGAATTATTTCCATACAACATATAAGTTATAATTTAACAAACAGTTCTATCCTGGCCAATATAGTAATCTGTCCAAGGTTGTTAGGCATTTTCTTTTAAATCTTGAGTTTAACCACTTATTCTTCACAGACTGGACATTCATTCATCGTTAGGATGTTTCCTTTCTGCCACACCTGCCACCCACTTTGTTCTCCTCTTAAAGTATCGGCAAAGAAATAACTATATTTACACAAGGATTTTGAAAAACAAAAATGGCTACTGATCATGTATGTGTTTCTCTCGATCACACTGGTCTTTATTTTTCTTCCCCATTGCCCCCCAAAAATTCTGAGAAAGTCAATAAAAGTGAACAGAACAAAAACCTTTATATTTAGTTTTCATATAATTATGCTTTATTATTCAATTAATTTTTAGGGGAAACATATTGAGAAACAAATATCTGTTGTTTAAAATGTTTCGTAAAACAGTAAAAATGGCGGCGGAGGATGCTGCATGGAAACACTATCAGGACCAAACTGGAATTACAACTAAAATACAGAAAAACTTCCTGAATAATCAACGAAAGACTCCGAGGACGGAAAGTGGAGGCCGCATAGAGACTGGTCAAAGCCCCAAAAAGCGGGGCAAGTTGGGGTCCGTTTCCTGGGGCTGCTGCTCCAATGACTACAGGCTGGCCTACACCAATAGGCCCGGGCTCTCCCAGTTCTGGGGGCCACAATCTGAACTCCGGGTATCTAGGGCTGTGCTCCCTCGGTGGGCTCTGGGGAGGGCCCTTCCTGCCTCTTCGGCTTCTGGGGGCTCCCACGGCATCCCTTCCATTTCAGCCTCCACCTTCACTCGGCCCCCCCTCCGCCTGGCCACACACTGTGTTCTGCGACCTCCGGGCTCACATGACCACTCCTGCGGGTTCACTGGCCCCACCCCTTGTTCACGTGACTCTCCCATGTTCACGTGGCCCCACCCTTTGTTCACGTAACCCTCCCATGTTCACGTGGCCCCACCCCCTTGTTCACGTGAAGCTCCCGTGTTCACATGGCCCCACCCCTTGTTCACGTGACTCTCCCGTGTTCACGTGGCCCCACCCCTTGTTCACGTGACCCTCCCATGTTCACGTGGCCCCACCCCCTTCTTTACAATTTATAATAGTGGAATCTCAGAGGGTGGGAGGTGATCAACCAAAGACTTTGTGTGCATGTAGGTACAGCCCGAGGGCTCAGACAACAGGCAGTGAGGGCCTGTTGTGGGGGGAGGGGGCGGGCTAGTGGGGGGTCAATGGGGAAAAAAGAGGCCATATGTAATACTTTCAACAACAAAGAATTATTTTTAAAAGTAAAAATGTTTTGTAAAGTCCTTTTTTAGTGAAAAGGGGAGAGCGAGAGGGGGAGAGCGTGTTGACTGGGGTGCGCGCGGGCTGGAGGCGCTCCCCGAAAGTGCGCACTAGCACAGGGGCCTGAGAGACACCCCCACCCCACCCCTGCCCCGCACGCCGTCTCCCCATCGTCCTACACCCGTTCCCACCGTGACCGACAATGGAGCCACCGGGACACACCGCACCATCCCGCACAATCCGAGTCCTGGCGCCACCGACCCTGTCTGGCTCCGGGAGTTCTAGCCGCTCCCGGGGTCGGCA
>NW_005370653.1:525428-529558 GCF_000412655.1 Myotis brandtii
TCCTTGGTCCCGCCTTCACATTGAGTGACAGGTGCAGCTCCTTGGGACCCTCCTTGGTCCCGCCTTCACATTGAGTGGCAGGCGACTGTGCCTGCAGAGGCAGGAGGTGACCAGCGCTTTTGCACCAGAGACCCCGCTGCAGGAAGCAAGACTATTTATTTTTTATTTTATTTTTTTACACTTTTTAAAAAATATGTTTTGATTGATTTCAGGGAGGAAAGGAGAGGGAGAGCGAGATAGAAACATCAATGACGAGAGAGAATCGTGGATAGGCTGCCTCCTGCACGCCCCCCGCTGGGGATTGAGCCGGAAACCTGGACATGTGCCCTGACCAGGACTGGTTCATAGGTCCACGCTCAACCACTGAGCCACGCCAGGGGACGCAAGTCTACTTTTAAAGTGATTCTTCTATCATCCAGCATTTATCTTCTACTGACATTTTTATTATTCAAAAATTATCCCTTGAATAAGAAGAGCAGTTCATCTGGAATATCACAACTCATATGCATCATTAATATCCTAATGCATTCTTTATGGTGGTGAATAATACCCTGAAATGAGAAGTCACTGAAGATAAAATATTGCTCTATCATGTTCCATTATGGAAGGAAATACTTTTAATTAAAGCAATGCCATTGCAACTGGGGGAGAAGGGAAGAACTTGGGATATTTTTCTACCGCCAGGCTTCCTGTTTGGAAAGCCTGATAAAATCAAGTCTTGTTTTATGCATACGGTCGATATGAACCAGCCTTAGAAATGCAGAATCACTGAAGTGTGGTGAACAAATCTTGAGGACCCTCTTACTTGCTCTGTCCTGTGTCCACAAATAGTAAGACCAGAAAACTATTTTGGTAGCATTCAGGTCATTAAACAAGAATCCTTTTGTTTTCAATGAATTTTCTTTTTGGAGGGAACACTTTATGACCACTGACAAATGATTTGCCTAAGTCTATCACTGGCCCCCTTTCTAACTGAATGTAAATTTGAGTTTGTGTGTGTGTGTATGCCGTGTCATTCCATATAACTGTATGTTTCAATATAAATTCTAACTTGTCTCTATATATGAAGGCTACTGATACAATGATAACCAGCTATTTTGTGGATTTCTCTCAGAAATCCATCTTTTGCCATAGTTTATCCATGGGCGATTTGGGGGTTCTTAGATATATAATCAAATCATCGGCAACTAGGGATACTTTACCTCTTCATATCCAAACTGTTCCATGTCTAATTATATCTGTTCTTACCTCCAACAACACTTGCATAGCAGTGGTACCAAACATCCTTCTTTACGTTACACCTAATTCTAACCACCTGTCCCCTGGAAATAGGTGCTGAATTTTGAACTGAAGTGTGTGTGTGTGTGTGTGTGTGTGTGTGTGAAATAATGTTAAGATACTATCCATCAATTCCTATTTTATTAATATTTGAAACAAGTAGGTTTTGAATTTTGTCATGACTTGTCCTTATCCTCAGAGATGTCCAAATGGACATCTACTAATATGAAAACGTGTATTCCTGGAGCCTTGGGTATGAGTCACTCTTGGATCCCTGGAATGAACCTCACATGGCCATCATGTAGGTTTTATGTTTTCAGGCCACACTGGTTTCCTTTTTAAATAGTGTATTTCAGATTTCTGTATCAATATTCTTAAGTGCAACTGATCTATGTTTTTGCAAAGTAATTTTTAAGACTTTTTAATCTGTGTTATACATACTTGGTGAAATAAAACTTGGAACTTTCCTTCTTTTGCTATGCTTTGAAATAATTTAAGTAGCCTTATTACGTAGGAATTATCTGACCATACATTTCTTACCAAAAAATTCTTTTACTACTTTATTTTCTGATTACTCTATTCAGACTTCCTGTAGTAAACTTACTTTTTCTGAAAAATAATACATTTCATGAAGATTTTCAAATCCACTGCCATATAATTGAGCAAAAGGGTCAATTATAATTGAGCAAATGATTCTCTCTCATCATTGATGTTTCTATCTCTCTCTTCCTCCCTTATAATTTCATTTCCTCTATTTTGATCATTATCCCTTCCCTGCACTTATTTAAATTCAAATAGTTAAATATTTGTGCTTTCTCCTTTTTTCTTGACTAATGTTTGATTATTGATGTTTTCAAAGAACAAATTTATTAATTAACTCATCAGTTTCCTTTTTATCTTTATTAATTCCATCCTGTTGCTTTCTTTTGTTTACTTTGTTGTTCTTTTTCTAGTTTTTTAATTTGGTTGTTTAATTTCTTTTTAAAATTTTATTAATATATCCATTTAATGATAAATATTTTTTCTGAAAACTTCCTTAGTCACATCCCACATAATCTAAAAGATCATGTATTCATTTATAGTATGTCCAAGAAATTCTTCAATTTTGTTTGCTATTTCTCATTTGGCCCAAAATTTATTCCATAGTATGCTTTTTAATTTTAAGGTAGAAGGAAATTTTGTGTCTTTTTAGTCTTTTTTTAAAAAAAAATTCTAGGTTTATTCCATTATAGTCAGGTTTGTATTTCTGCTACTCTTTGGAATTTACTGAGATTTTTCTCTGTGGCTTAAAATATGGTCAAATATGGTCCACATTATTTAATGTTGTGTATGAAGCCTTGAAAATGTATACCTTCTTTCAGATTTAAACAGAGGTCAACCTCATTGACCTTTTACATTAAGTAGTTTTCACTTATTTTTTCCAGTTAATAAGTAACAGAAACAAAAATAAAAAGCCATCCATATAAAGGGTATACAGTAAATACCTGTAAGGACGAATGATGAATAACTAGTTGAAACCATCTGATTTAATGTTTACATTTCCTGCAGGAAAATCTACGCTAGAATCATGAACCCATGCTCTTTGGGGCCAAGATCAGCCAGAATAAATATCCTAGGAGCATGAGTCAGTCTTCTGAAGAAGTCCTGCTTTTGATTAAAAGATTCTCTAGCTCATGATATTTCTGGGACCATTTCCAGGAGCCCATATATAATTCACAGTGGCTGACTACTCACGGCCAACAATAATTGTTCTCCCAACCTTTATAACAAATGCAGGGGAGGCCAAAATGAGGGGGGAAAGGGCCATCTCCGATTTCCTACCAACGAAAGCCAAGTCCAGATATATCTCCATGAAACAAATCTATACCCAGGCTTACGTGTTTTATGTCATGTTGAGCATCAAAACCATCTCAGGGGCTGCCCAGTGCCAGCCAGGACAAAATATCAGAAACCATAAGGACAGAGCACATTCCTACCTAGGGGCCCGAGAATCACCTGGCTCTTCCTCTTTCCAGAACGTTCCAGGAGTTCGTACTGCTCACTGCTGTGTCATCCCCCTCTGCTCCAGGGTCTCCCCGGCAGGAAGGCCTTCCCCCCCTGTCTGTGACGGGGAGCCCCCCACCTCACCACCCGCTGCCCCATCTCCCTGCTTTGCCTGTGGCCCTTAGTTCTGAAATCACATCACGCATTTGCTGACTCGTCCGCTGGAAAATAAACATCACAGGAAGGACTTTTCCATTTTCGTGCACAATCATCTCTGAGCTATCCGTAAGGAGTAGGGGCTCCGTTAAGAACCTGCCCAATGAGTAGCAACACTGGTCATGCCCAATTCATGCCCAATCCACAGAAAACAGTAGCATGCCCATAAACGACCTCCATGTCTATAGGTGACCTCCATGCCCATAAACGACCTCCATGTCTATAGGTGACCTCCATGCCCGTAAGTGACCTCCATGCCCATAAATGACCTCCATGCCCATAAACAACCTCCATGCCCATAAGTGACCTCCATGCCCATAAACGACCTCCATGTCCATAAATGACCTCCTCCATGCCCAACAACCTCCATGCCCATAAGTGACCTCCATGTCCATAAGTGACCTCCATGTCCATAAACGACCTACATGCCCATAAACGACCTCCATGCCCATAAAAGACATCCATGCCCATAAACGACCTCCATGCCCATAAACGACCTCCATGCCCATAAGTGACCTCCATGTCCATAAATGACCTCCATGCCCATAAACGACCTCCACGTCCATAAGTGACCTCCATGTCCATAAACGATCTCCATGGCCATAAACGACCTCCATGCCCATAAATGACCTCCATGCCCATAAGTGACCTCC
>NW_005370653.1:530438-535713 GCF_000412655.1 Myotis brandtii
CTCTCTCCCCCTCCTTTCCTCTCTGAAATCAATCAATAAATATATATATATATATATATATAGGTTTTTTTTAAGACACCCTTTAATGGCTGTTCCTTGCGCTAAGGAAAAAGACCCCAAAAATACTTTAGCCTGCAAGGCCCAACCCTGAGTGGTCTGGTGCCAGCCCAACATTTCCCCCCATCGGCCTCCCCTCCGTGCCCTGCTCCCGCCGGGCCGCTGCACCTGCCATCAGACCAGCTCCCCCGCTAGTTAAGACAGACCCATCTTTCACACCCCACGCTAGCGTCCTTTCCAGAGCCTGCCTGCCCTGCGGGCTATCCCAGTGCCTCTGTTTCGTGCTCCGCAGCCCACTCGATACACGATTCCTCATCTACCACTGGATAACTGCTCACAAACCCGGGCTGCCGAGCTGACAAACAAAGCTGCCTTTTAGAACTGGCCAGGTAAGACCCTATTTCAGTGATGGCGAACCTATGACACGCGTGTCAGAGGTGACACACGAACTCATTTTTTTGGTTGATTTCTCTTTGTTCAATGGCATTTAAATATATAAAATAAATATCAAAAATGTAAGTCTTTGTTTTACTATGGTTGCAAATATCAAAAAATTTCTATATGTGACACGGCACCAGAGTTAAGTTAGGGTTTTTCAAAATGCTGACACGCCGAGCTCAAAAGGTTCGCCATCACTGGGCTATTTCATTCCCAACTAAAGCTGGTATTGCAGGATCCCACCAGGTATTCCATGGGTACAGGCAGCCAGGAACCAGGGAATGCTGGGAGAAAATGACTGACCTTGTCTATTACATTGATGATGCCTTCCCACCATCTAAGCAAATCCAACAAACTGTACGCCTCAAAAGTCAAGAAGGGCCCTGAGCGGCTGTGGCCACTGACGAGTCCTTCGCATCACACAGGTACGGTACCTGGGCTCTCACGGTGCCAGTCTTTCACAATGTCCGTCCAGGTTTAGGCTTTCCATAGCGGGTGGGCCCTCAGTTATGTCCTGATTATGTTCCCACAGTTCCAACCCCAAAGCCCACCCCGTGCCCACACATCACCTCCTACGGTCACTGCCCCGCAGGTCACACTAAACCAGCGGTTCTCAACCTGTGGGTCGCGACCCCTTTGGCGGTCGAACGACCCTTTCACAGGGGTCGCCTCAGACCATCCTGCATATCAGATATTTACATGACGATTCATCGCAGTAACATGACAGTCATGAAGTAGCCACGAAATTAATGTTATGGTTGGGTCACCACATGAGGAACTGTATTTAAAGGGCCAGAAGGTCGAGAACCACTGCACTAAACTCTGGAAACCAGATGTCCAATGAACATAGATGCTTCAGTCAACGCCTGAGGCAATCACATCACCATCCAACCTAGATGACTGCGCATAGAAAATGCCCCACAAATATATGTGGAGTTGGATCTCCTTTGTTCAATGCTCCTGTATTCTGCCCGGCCGGAGTGACTCAGTGGTTGAACGTCAACCTAGGAACCAAGAGGTCGCGGTTCGATTCCCGGTCAGGGCACATGCCCGGGTTGCAGGCTCGATCCCCAGTGTGGGGCGTGCAGGAGGCAGCCGATCCATGATTCTCTCTCATCATGGTGGATGTTTCTCTCTCCCTCTCCCTTCCTCTCTGAAATCAATAAAAATGTATTTTTTAAAATGCCCCCGTATTCTCCCTGTGCCCTTACAACCCTTTAGAAGAGGCATCTACTATTGGGGGGAGGGAGGGCCGCACTCCAGGCGATTCCGCGCTTAGTAAATAAGACTCGATTTCAGGTGCCAAGCCGGCTACAGTAGGGACACGTGGAGAACAGCCATCGAACAACATCGACAGCTCCTTTCAAACACGCATTCATCACTGAACAAATGATTACGGAGGACATAACCCATGCGAGGAAATCTTAAACCTCCTCAGCACCCGCGATACATGACTAAGTCCCAGGTCCTGAACGCATGACCAGGCTCACATTCTGGCAGACGGTAGACAATAAACAAACACACACTAAATCAGTAAAGTATCTTAGAAGTGAAACTTCCGGGAAAATATTGGGGTGGTCGGAGGTGGCTCAGGAGAGCTGCTGGGGTACCGTACGGAGCCACCGGGGCCTGTACTAACGCAGCCCACAGCAGGATGGATGGACCTGGAGAGCATTATGCTAAGTGAAATAAGCCAGTGGAAGAAAGACAAATATCACATGATCTCACTTATTTGTGGCATCTAATGAGCAGAATGAATGGACCAACAAAATAAGACCCGAAGCAGGGAGGCGTGGAACAGACTGAATGCCTCGATGCGGGGTTGGGGGGGACGAGAAGAGATAAACCAAAGAACTTATATACTTATGGGCACAGCCCATGGGTACAGGCAATAGGGTGGTGAAGACCTGGGGGGAGGGGGCGGGGCTTAGAGGATGGAGGTAAATGGGGAGAAAGAGGGGAGTATCTGTAATATTAACAATAAAAAGTTTGTTTAAAAAATAAAAATAAATGAAAGAATATGGCTGGTTAAAATCAAACAAACAGGAGACCTTCTGGGTTGACTGCATTGTTCAGGGGACACGATGCTGACTCAGATGAGGTGGCGGCCGTGGACGTGAAGAGAAGTGATCAGATTCTGGGTCTATTTTGCGTTTCCTGGGGGCCTCCTGTGCTCCAGGAACTGTGTTAAGGGGTCAGACGTTTATCTGATGGATTCCATCATCACAGCTAACTTTCGGGGCATATGGCCACATAAAATGTTATCTATATGATGTTTTCTTGTAGCGAGTATATAGTCATCAGAGCGAAGGAGTTGAGAGAATTTATTAAAAAAAAGAAGAAGAAGAAGAAGAAGCCCCTGCCTAGCCGGGTTGACTCAGTGGATAGAGCGTCGGCCTGCGGACCGAAGGGTCCTGGGTTCGATTCCAGACAAGGGCACATACCTCGGTTGCAGGCTCCTCTCCAGCCCGGGCCCTGGTCAGTGTGTGTACAGGAGGCAACCAATCGATGTGTTTCTCTCACACCGATGTTTCTGTCTTTCCCTCTCTCTTCCAATCTCTCTAAAAGATCAATGGGAAAATATCCTCGGGTGAGGATTAACAACAACACAACAAAAAGCCCCTATTTTTACTCTTTTCTTAAAATATATATATTTTTTTTTATTTCAGAAAGAGGAAGGCAGAGGGAGAGAGATATAGAAACATCAATGATGAGAGAAAATCATTGATCGGCTGCGTCCTGCACGCCCCCTCCTGGGGATCGAGCCCACAACCAGAGCACGTACACTGACTGGGAATCGAACCCTCCTGGTTCATAGGTCGAGGCTCAACCACTGAGCCACACCGGTCCGGCTTACTCTTGCATGAAGTCTATATTTATTCATTTTAAAAAAACACAGGCAGCCCTAACCGGTTTGGCTCAGTGGATAGAGTGTCGGCCTGCGGACTAAGGGTCCCAGGTTCGATTCTGGTCAAGGGCATGTACCTTGGTTGCGGGCACATCCCCAGTAGGAGGTGTGCAGGAGGCAGCTGATCGATGTTTCTCTCTCATCGATGTTTCTGGCTCTCTATCCTTCTCCCTTCCTCTCTGTAAATAATCAATAAAATATATTTTTAAAAAATTAAAATTAAAAAAACACAGGCAGTTCTCAATTTGCACATTAATACAGGGCCATCAAAATGACTGTACACGCCAAGCTGAGAACATTGTTACATGCCCAGGGGTACATACATGTGATTGACATTTGGCATGCTCTTACACATGGGCACACGTTATGTCATCAACACCCGTGAGGTACGCTGAGAGGTACTGTATCTAATGTCAGAGGGGCCAAAGGCGATACGTTTTTAATTATGCATCTGATGCCTGGTAAGCACGTGGTCTGGCCGGTTTGGAGCGCATCCCATAATCCTGGGCATCTCGGAAGCAGTTGCCTTTAAGAGGGTGCTGTGGGCAGTGACCGCGGGCACCGAGGAGACGCACGCCTCCTTCGCTGTTAACTGCAGACATCAGATGAGAGCTTTTACTGGTACATCACTGATGTTAAGTGTGAAACCAACTGGGATTTGCACCCTTAAATAGAGTTAATGCCTAGATTTTGTTTAAGAAGAAAAAAAAAACACAGAGAGAGAAGTACAAGCTATAAACTGTGAATGCAGCCTAGTGCCAATTCCATAAAAATATAATTTGTAGGGAAATTAAAATATCTCTGAAAATGTACACTGCTTAATTCTCTTTTTAAAAAAATTACTAAAATTTCCCTGGCCGGGTTGTTTAGAGCATCGTCACCATATACCAAGGCTGCGGGTTGGGTCCCTGAATCAACCGATGAATAAATAAGTGGGCTGGCTGGTGTGGCTCGGTGGTTCAGCATAAACCTATGAACCAGGAGGTCATGGTTTGATTCCTAATCAGGGCACATGCCCAGGTTGCAGGCTCAGTCCCCTGTAGGGGGCGTGCAGGAGGCAGCTAATCCATGATTCTCTCTCATCATTGATGTTTCTATATTTCTCTCCCTCGCCCTTCCTCTCTGAAATCAATAAATAAGTGGTACAACAAGTCGATGTTTCTCTTTCTCTCTCTTCTCTCTCTCCCTCAAATGAGAGAGAGAGAGAGAGAGAGAGAGAGAGACTTAACAGTTGTTTAGCCGGCTGAGCATTTGAACATGGTGGGAGAACCACAGGCAGTTACTATCGGCTGAATCATTCTATTTCCTAAGACATTTCAACATGTTCCCCTGATCTGGCCCGTCAGGAAATTGTCCTAATACATTCCAAGGCTGTCCATTTGCTAGAGATTACTTACAAATACCTATACGAACCCTGCGATCTTTCTGAGTCGGTGGCCATGAGAAAGAAGACCCACTAGCACTGTGAATTCTCTCTCGTCCCGAGACACGCCTGCCTCCAGCCCCATCACCAGCACCAGGCGACACCCAAGCAGGGCACGCCCAGCTTGGCACCCGCAAAGCTCTCACTTTAATTGCTTCCCAAAAGGTCCCCGGCAGAAAATGAAATTATGCAAAACGCACCTAAAACCAAATGAAAACACTGTGTGCTCTCGAATTACGTCAAGCAGTCAGTAATTAAATATCTGCAAAACAGCGGTGGGTGGTGGCCACGTGCCCAGTTATGAACGCGGGGGTGGGAGGGGAACCTGGCTCCATCCGTCACCCATCCTCCTTCCCAAGATTACCCTGCGGTTCTCTCCCATCTGAAGAAAAGAAAATAACCAAGCTCTTTCTTTCTTTTTTAGATATCTTTTTATTGATTTCAGAGAG
>NW_005370653.1:536698-540493 GCF_000412655.1 Myotis brandtii
AGAGAGAGAGAGAGAGATCAATGATGAGAGAGAATCACTGATGCCTCCTGCACGCCCCACACTAGGGATCAAGCCCACAATCAGGGCATGTGCCCTGACCAGGAATCAAACCGTGACCTCCTGGTTTATAGGTCGACGCTCAACCATTGAGCCAGGCAGGCCGGGCACCAAGAACTTTCTTTCAACCTTGCTTCCCCCTCAAGCTTCCACCGCCTCCCTCTTGGCTCCTCCTCACAGGTGGGGTGAAGTCCCCCTTGGATCCTCCTCTGTTTCCTGCCGCCCTCCCACCTCCTGTGTACCCCTCCTCTGGCATCTGCCTCCCCCTCCTCTGGGGACCGTGTCAACGTCTCTCAGGCACCTTCCTCTCCGCCTGCAAAGCGCTCCTCCTGCCCAGAATCCCAGACCACCATCTACATTCCAGCCCGGCTGGTGTGCCTCAGTGGTTGAACATCCATCTATGAACCAGGAGGTCACGGTTCGATTCCCAGTCGATCCCCAGTAGGGGGCGTGCAGGAGGCAGCCAATCAATAATTCTCTCTCATCATTGATGCTTCTCTCTCTCCCTCTCCCTTCCTCTCTGAAATCAGTAAACATATATTTTAAAAAAGAAAACATACTAAAAAAAAATTTTTCCAGGCCCTGCTAGCACACCGGTGGCATCCAAGTCTGTCTCGTTGGGCCCGTCCTCTCTCCAAAACACTACACCCACATTTCCAGCTCCCACCTGCATGAGCTCCCTAGGGCTGCCTAACAACGCCCCACAGGCCAGGGGCTCCGACACCAGAGACGGGCAGTCGTGTGGCTCTGGAGCCGGATTTGAGATCGAGGTGTCCGCAGGGTCAGTGGCTTCTGAGGCTGTGGAGGCAGCCAGCTCCGGCCTCCCGCCTGGATCTGGGGGCCTTTGGTGCTACAATGCCGCCTGCACATGGTTCTCTGGGGTCTTCACATCCATCATCCTCCCTCTGGGCTTGTCTGAATCCAAATTTCCCTCTTTATCAGGACGCCAGTCCGACTGGATGGGGGCCCACCCAGGGAGCTTATTTGAACTTAATCGCCTCTAGCAAGACCTCGCTCCAACAAGACCCCATTCTGGGGTACTGAGGGTCCAGCATATCATCGTGGGGGCTGCTGGGGGGACACAAGTCAGTCCATGACATACTCCAAACCAGCTGCACCGCCTTCCCCCAGAGCCTCCGTTTGGGCACGTTTCTCTGTGTCTCCTAAGCTCATCTTGGTCCTTTTCTTCTCCTTACGTCTGATCAGGTGCCGACGGCACACACCCTCCCTCGGGCTCTCTTGCACCGCCCCTCCTCGCGACCACAAAGCTTAGGAGCATCCCAGCAGGTCCGCAGTCACCGCCTGCTCGCCCGCCTCCGAGCTCCAGTCTCTTCTGTCTCTCTTTATTCCCATTTATCTTGTAAACTGCTGCCACATTCATCTTCCTCACAGCGCTGACCCATTTCCCTCCCTGGAGTGGGGGCAAAAGAGAAAATAACCTCGAAGGCCTTCTTACCTTATAAACCGTGGTCCCTGTGGCCTCAAGGCTCCCCGTGCCCCCAGGGTCACCACAGCCCACCCCCCACATCGTCTCTTTCCAGACAGGGTCCCACCCCTCTCCCACGGTCAGTCCTGCCAAGAAGAGACAGTCCTCACGGAGAGGCACTTAAGGAAGAGACCAGGAGAGGCAGGGAGGGCCCTGGGTCCAACTGAGAGGGACACACACCCAGTGGCCAGCAGGGGGCACTGTGGCCAGCCTTCTATCTGAGGTGACAGGAGGACAATGTCCCCAGGGCCCAGCGGAACAGCACTGCCCTGGACACAGAGCGGGCGAGAAGAATAGACAATGCATCAGGGATGGAACGTGAAGGTGCAGCCCGGCCGGTGTGGCTCAGTGGTTGAGCATCGACCTATGAACCAGGAGGTCACGGTTGGATTCCCGGTCGGGCACATGCCCGGGTTTCAGGCTCGATCCCCAGTGTGGGGCGTGCAGGAGGCAGCCAATCCATGATTCTCTCATCATTGATGCTTCTGCATCTCTCTCCCTCTCCCTTCCTCTCTGCAATCAATATATATATATATATATTGTATTCCTTTGTTAAAAGAGAACTACATGATCATCTCAATGGATGCAGAAAAACAAACGATACTCTAATCAGAATATGTGAAATCTGTTCACAATTACTCCCTCTTAATGACTGTTTGATTTTCTTTTTTGTAAGCACAAGAGCTTCCTTATAACCTATAACTATTTTAACTAACATACAGATTGTTGATACGCCCTGGCGATCTGCTTAAAAAAAAAGAAAGAAAGAAAGAAAAAGGAAAGAAATAACTCACATGGATAAGACTGCCCTAAACGCCCCAGAAAAAGACTGTACTATAAGAATTACATTCTCTCACTTACTAGCTCCATTAGCATTTCTGAGCCGTGAACATTCTCAGGGTAAGAGACGAAGGTGGGAGGGAGCCGGGGCAGGCAGAGGAGTGGGCAAGGAATTGGCGAATTCCCATATGAACAGTATAAAACGTAGAGAAAAGGCATGTTTCCTTTTTGATGTTCATGCTACACCAAAAAAATGCCCCGGCTCCCCCTCCTTCAAGGTCATTTATCATCAGCACAACAACCCACGGTCCTTTATCAAAAGAACAGCCCCAGCCTGGGACTGCCAGACCTCCGCCCGGCACCCACTTATCAGAGGTGTCGCTGGGCTGACAGACAGCTGTCTGGGGACACAGCCTTCGCATGACTTTATATGTGCAGGACCCCGGCGGCGAGCCGGGCGACCTCGCGGCCCATTAAGTATTCTGATAACACCGCCTCCCGAGCTCGGCTTCAATGCTAAGCCTGCAGGAAGCCCTGGAGTGCGTGAAGCCTTCCCAGATATTCTAGCAGCTAGAATCTAGCTCGTTTTAACCCTGTGCGTCCTGGGAAAAGGAATTTTAAAATGACACAGAATTGTTAAATTCAGGTGTTTCGCCACCTGAACAAAAGATCTCGTGGTTTGGGGAAACATCTGCCCATGTGTCTTTTCAATATTTTTTTAAAACCTTATAGACAGTTTTCCACTAAAATCAAATAAACTGTATGACGAGTGAGTAGGCTTAAAATACTTCCCATAAGCAAGGTTTTAGGGAACAGGATCTCCCCAGCAGGGTCATTTCATATATGGGGCCAGCAGCACATGGAATGCGCATAACAGCACATGTAATGGGCATGACAGCACATGGAATGCGCATGACAGGCACATGGAATGTGCACACGGCAGCCATGAGGTCGAGTCGTTCGCCCTCTGGTGTGTACCCTGGATTCCATCCTTCCCCAAACCCCCTTAACACAAAAAGGAGCGCCCAAAAGAAATCAGAGGAGGAACACACGGTCACGCACAGGGTTCTTGGACAAATGGACTGTTTTCAGTTGCTGAGCTCCCAAATCCATCAAAACTATTTTCCCACCTAAAAGTTACCATGTGGTTAATGTTTCCAAACGTAAAATGTGTCTGTAACTGCCTGTGGTGGTGGCGGTGACTGTAACCGGTAGTTGGCATCTTTGTCCCCGGTTGAGGGAAGAGGTGATCCTGGGAGGGGGGTGGGAGGATGGAGCGGAGGGGGGCACAGGCTGCTCCCATCTAACTGGGTTATTCTCCGCACGGAGAGGCAGGCTCTGGTCCCCATGGAGGCGGGCAGCGCCTTTGCCTGCCCGGGGAGGATCTGCAGCGAGCGCGGAGCGGCGAGGACGGAGCGGTGCCGAGAAGGAAATACGGTCCTAGCGCGGGGCCGGCCTCTCCCGGCCGCCGC
>NW_005370653.1:541639-560911 GCF_000412655.1 Myotis brandtii
CACCCGCCCCGGCCCTCAAGCCCGGGGTCGGGTCCCAGCTCGGGACCTGCCACTGCGCCGCAGGATGCACGCGACAATCCTACCATCCGGTGGCGGAGCGACTCACCTCCAGGCTAAGGTTACCCGCCAGTCTTGACACTTGCATTGCCTCTGCGCCCCATCCACGCGGGAATTCAGCTTAACCGTCCCATGTGCGTGGGGCCAGACCTCCAACAAATCGCTCAGCAAATCCCTGGTGACAGCGGACGTGCAAAGCTAATTCAACAAGCAGTTGCCATGAGGGGTGGGTATTATACCTGTACCCGGGGGTCACTGACCTGCTCTAAACTCAGACATTGGGACCCATGGGCGTCGTCGTAAATAAAGTCAGTGATTTCTGAATAAATGGAGCCTTCCACCACAATTTCAACATGGAGCTCTTGGTCCTGAAAGCCAGGGCCCCCAGAGTGCCACATTTCAGAGAGGAAGGGAGACGGGGGGGGGGGGGGGGGGGGAAAAAAAAGAGAGAGAATCATTGATCAGCTGCTTCCTGCACGTCCCCCACTGGGGATCAAGCAGCAACCTGGGCATGAGCCCTGACTAGGAATGGAACCGTGACCTCCTGGTTCATAGGTCCACACTCAACCACTGCACCACGCTGGCGGGGCCCAAAATGCCATTAACAAAGGGCTGTGACCAGGACCAGGCAGTTTCTGAGACAGTTTGGACAAGGAAGCCTGTATTTCTTGTTCCTAGTCTGCAACTGTTTCATTGAAGATACTTAAAACTAAACATCCACCAAAGATGCCAACGGCCATCGGACCAAGATGCGGCGCTGGCAAATGAAGGCGCCACACCCGCTCACCTACATTGCACATTCGGCAGCATCTCATCGGTGATTAAAATCTACCAGCGCGTCCCAGGCTGTAAACTTTTCTAACCAGAGTTATACCTATTATTTAATTCTCTCAACATAAGTGATAGAATGCTAAGTGGCCTGGGTCTTCAATGATTATCATATCATCCCCCATATACAGTCTCCGTCAGCAAAATAGAGCAAGGGCAGTTTATAAAATATACCATCGGTATGTACTTTAAGACACAGAAATACTATACTATGAGGTTTAGAGATTGCTCATCTGTACTGAAAGTTAAAAACATGTTTGAGAATGATACATAATATTTATTTTTAAAAGTGTTGGCCTCGCCCTGGCCGGGTGGCTCAGTTGGTTGAAGCATTGTCCCGTACACCAGAAGGTTGCAGGTTCAATTCGTGGTCAGGGTACATGCCTAGATTGCAGGTTCCATCCCCAGTTGGGTGTAGTCGGGTGTGTATGGGAAGCAACCAATGGATATTTCTCACATGGATGTCTCTCTCTCTCTCCTTTCCTCTCTCTTTAAATTCAATAAACGCATATCCACAGGTGAGGGTTTTTTTTAAAAAGCGTTCCCGAATTCAAGGCGTTTCCTGCACAGAGGGTCCTATTCAAGAACGCAACGTGGTTGTGACAAGGTAGTTTTATTGACTTGCAGCAAGAGAAGGGGACGGGATTGCTTCTGAAGCTCTGCCCCTGAGAACGAAGGAGGCCCAACGCTCACTGACACACACAGCAAAGTCTCACCCTCTCTCCCGAGTCCCTCCTGCGGGTTCTGCATCTCTTTCCCGTGGAGCTGTCTGCCAGGAAGGGGACTGCTTCCAGGCTGGGCTGATTTTCACACGTTCGTGTTTTAGGTTAAAACAATAGTAACGTGCACCGACATTTTGCTCCTAGAGCACGTGGAGCAATATTTTTATGGTTCCTCTGGCAACCGCCGAGGCAGGAGCACAGGAGCAGAGGGGTCAGGGCAGTCTCGGGCCCGGGGGGCGGGGTAATGGGGTCGTGGGGGTTCGCTCGCTGCGCTGGCTGGGGCCTAAGGGGTTAGGGGCAGGGGCAGGGGCAGGAAGGCAGCTACTGCCCTGAACTGCCGGATCCCTGGCCTGAGTCATCCCCTGTGACTGGAGAATGTGGGCAGATATTTTCTCAAGAAACTAGGGATACACTAAGGGGTGCAGGAATTAAGAACTGCTTCTAAAAAAGAAATGTTTACAGAGGGCGAGACGTCAGCATGTGAGCACTATTTGCAGACGCGACCGGTGCTGCCAAGTTCCCGGCCTCTCTCGGGCCATCAGGCCTGGCTTCGCCCGGAGCACGGATTCTGGGACCAAGTCTGCCCTGGGCCCCACCGTCTCTTCCCTCTGCTTATGAACGTGGCTCTACCAGTGTTTCTCAGTCTCTACTGTGGACCCACTATGTGCACAGCATTGAGCCAGGCGCTTTCAAAAATATTAAAAATAAATAGTCGGTTTGGCTCCGCGGTTAGAGCGTAGGCCCTCGGACCCAAGGATCACTGGTTCGATTCCCAGTCAAGGGCACGTGTGGGAGGTAATATACGTGTCTCTCTCCTCCCTCCCTTCCACTCTCTCTAGAAATCAATGGGAAAAATATCCTTGGGTGAGAATTAAAAGGGAGGGAGGGGGGGAGGGAAGGAGACCTGTTCAGGCCAAAGATAAAATGCAAATGAGACAAAGAAACTCATGCTCGTGTGACCCATACATTTTACTTCTGAGTCTCAAAAAATAAAGTAGCTGTGGGAAGTAAAGAAAACCCAATCCTGTTGGAAGCCGCCATGGAAGAGTTGAGGGTGAGTTGGCTTCCTGTGGACTTGGACTTGAACTCCAGCTTTCCCTGCACGCTAGGCAGGCTGACTGACCCTGGTCTTCAGTAGGGAAACTGGAGGGAAATGTGTACACTCAATCACTGGCACTGCCACCTCTGCCGTCATTGGTAAGTTCTGCCTCGGCCACATCATAACTTGGGACGGGGGCACAGGTGTGGTGGCCTGCGACCAGCCGTGTGGTGCTGGCAGGGTCACTGGGAGCAGGGACACCAGGAGGCCCTGGAAGCTAGCTCCCAAGGCCCCACCTCCTGGCAAGCCACAGCACCAGGGGTCATGGAGTCTTGGGGACAGAGCGGGCAGCGACCTAGCTGTCAAGGTCAGGAACAGCCGAACACTCAACTCAGTCATCAGTGGGACCCACTCAGTGGGGTGCCTGGCTCCCACTTACTGGGCTCCTACTGCACCGGATACCTCGTCAGAGGACAGACACCATGGCCGAGGGCTCAGCCAACACTGACCCCATAGAGCCCCATATTGGGAGAAAAAGAGGAGGGCCCATGGAGGCCGCTGGGTCCTCCTAGGGATCCTGATGCCACTTGGGACCCTGCTCAGCCTTTACTCTGACTCCCGTGGGAGGGGGACAGAGCCATTCACACCTTCTTCCCTCCGTGGCTCAGGTGGGGACAGGAGCCGGACTGGGTCCAGGCCAACGTGGGAGTTGGGCAGAGGAAACAAGGGTGACAGACAACAGCCTGGGGGGAGCACCCGCTGTCCTTGCCTCCGTCCTGTGACACAGCAAAACCAACCTGGGGAGAGACGTGGTCCAACCTCCACACTATAGCCACCCAATTAAAATGACTTTCAAGATAGCGTTCTATTTATACCCCGAGGAGCGGTGTGGGGCTGGGAGAGCCAGCACACGCACAAAAACCCCTCGGGCACTAAAAAGGCGAGTTATAACATAAAGCCAGACCAGACCCTTGGCTTCCAGAGGATCCTGTCTAGAAAGTGGATAATGGTAGCATTTAAATGTTGACAAATCAGTCAGAAACAGAGAAAAATGTTTTCATTTGTCAGTCCCTTAAAAAAAACCCAAACTCTGAGCTCTGTATCTGAAGAGATTTTGAATATAAATAACCCCTTTTCGCAAGAGCGCTCCAACTGGTGATGAGAACTACTGTTTGCAGTGAGAAGAAAAATTACTGTCCAGAAACAGGAGACACGAAATCGGTATGATCCGGAAATGAGCAGGTTCCCAACCTGGGTGAGCTGTGACGGCACCAGAGGCGGCCGCTGTCAGGTGACCTGGCGGGGCCCCCAGCTGGGCCACTGGTCACAGGAGGGTGTGAGTCCTTTTCCCTCTGCTTTATGGGGTCGCTGTGAGATTCTGTGAGAAGCCTTTAGGAATAACCCGACACTGACACATCGCTGTCCCATGGCGTATGTCAGGGTTCACTCTCAGTCTTGTACTTATGGTGCCATCTGAAGTTTTTTATCCATCGGGGGCCGTTTTCTCCCTCCTCCCCAGCTGCGAGTTTGGGCCACAAGGGGTCGTTCTGGAGAGTGTTCTGCTGGTGAGAGGCTGACCCCCAGGTTAGACAACAGAGCTCACGGGACCCACCCACCTCCTCCTGGGAAGTCACAGAGGCCACAGCCAGGGGGGACAAGGCCACCCTGCAGCGGCACCGCCTCAGGGCACAGGGACAGAAAACTGTGCCCTCTGTCAGCTTGGCCAAAACTCGTGAGCACAGGCCTGTCAGCAGGAGCGGGTGACAGACAACGCAAAGCAGGGCGACATCCCGAGATAGGCCAGGCGCCCAACGCAACAGCTCTTTGCGTCTCCATTCCACACAGCCGGCCCGGTCCTCCTGCTGGTGACTCACTGGCCAGGAGACAACCACGAGGAGAGAAGGACAAGGGTCACGGGTGCTTTCTCACTGCCTGCACTTCTCAGTTTTCTACTCTAAACCTCTGAGACTGAAGGGAAAGATCTAAGACGTCATTCTGACAAACTCTGATTGGTTTGGGTAAGTCTGAACCTTTAGATGGCGACCACCACAACGGGCCAGCGAAACCCAGTGACGGCCGACAGCTGCAGGAAAGGTGAGCACGTGGCGGCCACACGCAGCCCCATCTGCTCACCACCTTTAAATTGCATATTGATCTCTGATCATGGAAGCTCTGTGCTTTCATGGATCCTGTTGTGTAAGCCCCAGCTCCCCAGCTACCCGGACACAGACGACTCCATACAGGATGCCTATGGTGTGTGTTTTCTTGTCTAGGTCTGGCAGGTGCCGGGTGCAGGTTTCAGGCTCCTGAGGTCATGAAAACATCCGAGGCGCTTCGGGAAGGATGAGGCTGTGCAGCCCATGTTTGCTGCTGGGATTTCACCACTGGCTCCTTGGATCGGCTGCTTAGCATCCCGCCTGCTGCCTCCCCACCCTGTCACCTGTCCCCAGGTGCGGCCCAGGCCTCCGTGGCCTCGCCTGCGCTGCAGAGCAGCTGCTGTCTCAGAGAGGCTGCGTTCCTGTGAGTCACAAGCTGGTCGTGGCAGGTGGCTGGTGCCTGAATTTTCAGCTTGCCAAGTGCTTTGAGATACAAAGCTAAAAATACACGTGTGTGGGTATGTGATTATTTTTTTGCAATTCTGAACAGCAAGGAAAGTGACAAGGGAATGTATGCTATTGCTGGTGCTGCAGCTTTATCATCATCAAATAGCACTCCTCATATTTATTCCCATGCGGCTGAGTGACAGGCTTGCGGCTCTCCCGACACGAAGCTAGAGCCTCCGTGTCTCCCTCCTTGTTCCCAGCACTATGCCCCCTGCCCAGCCCTCCACTGCCCTTTTGCTCGGCTTCAGTACTGGGACCCGAGCAAGGAATGCTGCGGTCAGGGAGCGATGGCTTAACACAGAATCACACGGGCCCTCCCATCTTCTCAAGGGGCAGGGAGAGAGGGGCTGGGCCTGTCTGAAGCAGCCTTGACATGAATATGGCCCTTTCCCATGGAGAGGAGGTAAATACAAGGGTTTCTGCTTCGCAAAGTCCTGGTGTGGGTCTCTTTGGGGTTCATCATGATTGGGCCTCTGTGCTTCCTGAACTTGTCTGACTTTTTCTTCCACCAGGTTAGGAAAGTTTTGTCACTGCTTCGAAGAGGTTCTCCATACCTTACTCACTTTCTTCTCCTTCTGGTACCCCTATGAGGTGGATGTTGTTATGTTTCATATTGTCCCAGAGTTCCCTTAAACTATCCTTGTTCTTTTTAATTCTTTTTTCTTCTTGTTGCTCGAATTGGGTGTTGTTTTTTGTACCTTGTCATTCAAATGACTGATTTGATCATCCACTTCATCCAGCCTACTTTCACTTCCTTCCAGTGTATTCTTGGTATCAGATATGATAGTCTTCATTTCCGACTTGTTCTTATTCATGGTTTCTATGTCTTTTCTCATGCTGATATAGTTTCCACTACACACAGCTTCTGGAAAACAACTAAAAGAGATGTTAACGGACCTTAACGGCTCCTCTCTCTTCCCACCTTTTTTTACTCTTAGGGCTAAGAAACATGGAATCATGAGTGGACAAAATGCTTAGAGAGCATGACTGTATTTGACCACACGAACACATACAGCTGGAGTCTTCCTGACAAGCCAGCAGTTACGGAGTGCCTTTGCCAAAGGGACGTCTGCCATCCTTTAAATACGCCTTTAGGAGATGAAAGAGCAGTTATCCTCTCTTCCCTGTCAGAGTCCACGGTGGCAGCCACTGGGTTAAAACGCCCCACCGCTCACAGCGCCATTCTGCCACAGGGTAATGTGCTCTATTCAACGGAGTCTCAGCCTTTTTTCTGAGATGAAAAAACAACACCGAGTGTCCTCCGAGGTCCCAGGTAAAACTGAAAACAGCAGGTGGACTTGCTGTGACACGCACAGGCTCCCATCTCCAGCTCATCCCCGAGCATACGCCCCGGTTGCTGCTGAGGGTGACACTGCAGCTTGTTCCCAGGAACCAGGGGAGACGCTGCTCCTCCAGGGTTCACCGAACTACGGCACACAAAGCCGCGCAGATGTTGCCCATGTGTGTGGGCTGTGTGTTGCTGTTTCCTTAAGGCACTCTGGGCTATATTTCCTTGAGGATCATCAAGTATAGAAAAGGTACAAAACAGGAAGTTAGTCTGTGTCATATCCCAAAATGGGTCCAAGCCATTTCTCCACCTCGGCCACAGACATGTTCTTCCTCAGAGCATAATCCTCAACCTTCGAAAGATAAAAAGCAGCTTATTAGACCAAAATAATACGGGTGACTTGAACTGCAGCACCATTGAAGGGTCCCTCTGCCCAGAAATATTAAGTACCTTCCATTTCCTATCTTATTAGCTGAGATAAATGGAGAGGAATAGTTGTCTATTCACTAAGTTGTCTAAGCTATGGGCAAGAAGCAACATGTAGTAAATATCTAAATCTTAGAAGCTGGCTGGGGTCTGAGCGTGTGCATGCATGTATGTGTGTGCACACGCACGTGAGTGTGCATGCATGAGTGCGGTCTGCATGTAGATGAGAGGGCCAGAATCAAGACCTTAACTAAGGTAAATGTCTTTATCCTTTCCTTCACATTTTATTCTCATTTATATGTGAAATACAATAGATTCTATAGTTCCACTTAAAATAAGACAGGGGTCCACCCGGGGAAGCCACATATCATGAAACAGCTAGCTTACCTGGTCCTTGGAAATCTTCCCCACAGCAAAGTATTTGGACTTCAAATTGGAGAAGTAGAGGCCGGACACGGCTGAAGCAGGAGCCATCGCTAACGACTCTGTTAACCGAATGCCTGCAGAGAGCAACACAGGAGACATGCTCACACTCTCGGTGCCCAGCACAGGCCTGGCAGCTGGGCGGCATGTTGACAGAAGTGTATCCACTGAATAACAGAAGCAGACACCACTCCCTGGCACGTACCTGTGCACTGCTCAATGTCGGCCAGCTTCCACATGGTGAGCTTCTCGGTGTGGTCAGGCTGGCTGGGGTAGCCGGGCGCCGGGCGGATGCCCCCATAGCGCAGCTTTCGCAGGTCGGCGACATCCAGCTGCTCGCTGCCACAGTAGGCCCACAGCTCTCTGCGCACCCTCTCGTGGAGCTCCTCCGCAAAAGCCTGGCACCCAGAACAAGGGGGGTCAGGCAGAGGCCAGAGCCCAGGCATCCGTGTGCCTGCACCCCTCCACCAACGCCAGGAGGGCGGCGCCCTTGCCTGGACCAGCCAGGGGAGACCTGGCAAGAGGGCACAAGCTGGATTCTCGACCCCTTTGTAGTGTCATTAGTTGCTCTGCTGGCTCTGTTTTGGCCTCAGATTGGGCACTGAAGTTCCATATTTAATCATCCAAGGATTCTAAGCCCTTTAATGTCAACATTTTCCTGAAGGCTCTTCTACAGCTCACTGTGGCCAGGAAGAAAAGTTGGGACCATTCCAGCTGCTCATTTCTCCACTACTGGCCTCAGGATGGGGGAGGGACCAACCCAGAGCTCGGCTCACTCACTGCATGCAGACGGAGGACCCTAGAGGGGGTCCCAGGATTAGAACTGGAGCTCTGAAACGAGTCTGGTTTTAATTTCTCAGGCTCCTCAGGAAAACCTCACATCACAACAGAAAACGGAGACATGAGAACTAGGACAATAAAGTCGAGGTTCTCAGGGTGACTTGAACTGCAGCACCATTGAAGGGTCCCTCTGCCCGGAAGGTGAAGTGGGAGAACAGTTAGGGAACACACGGTGTAAAGCTGCGTGCTGCTAAGGCCAGTCTGCCTGGTCCCCGAGATGCCCACTCCTGGCGCTGTCTCGGGCCCCGACCCTGCCTCTGTGCTCAGGGCACGGCTGCCCTACCTCCGCCAGCCGGTCCCCCAGCGCCTTGACCATGATGCTGCTATAGTCGTCACCCTGCTCCTCGTAGGCGCGGCTCAGCTCCTCCACCCCGAAGCAGGCGACAGCAAACAGGCCCAGGTAGTCCCGGAGGCCCGAGTGCAGCGGCGCGATGAAGTCCGCAAGGCAGAGGTACGGGTCTGTGCTGGCAGAATCCTTCTCCGCCTGAAATCAAGGGGGGGGGGGGCGGGGTGCGGCATAAGCAGGGACATGGCACCACACACAGCGGACAGCAATACAGGTGAATACAGGTTTGAACAGGGATGCCTGTTTCGTGCGCTGTTACACCCGCAGCACTTAGAAGAGTGCATAATATTCCATACACGTTTGTTGAATGAACAAATGAAATGATATTTTAAAACTATGACCTGGCATACGTAGTCAAGAAACCAGTTAATCCGCTCGTTCACACACCAAGCGCATGTTCACTGCGGCCACAGGCACTGTGCCAGGAAGTGGAACCTAAACATTCATTCAAAATAAAAACTTCCTCCCAAAGCGTTTTCTATTCACAATCAACATTGAACCCTGAAGTTATGATCAGAAGGGGTCCCCCACATATGTAAGCCTCGACTTCTGCATCCACAGTAGGTTACCAAGCTGCCAGCCAGCAGCACAGGCATGGCGGCCCACGGGTGGTGGTTCAGGAGACAGCTGAGGAGGCCCTGGACCGGCCCGAAACCAGACAAGGAACTCAGCAGGGTCTGCTTCTTCCCTTGATTCATATCAAAATGTGGCTCTCTCCCCAGGCCAGGTGCCTCTCCCATTTTTCATCTTCAGCTGATGACTGACTCTTCCCTTCCATTAAGCTGACAAATAAGACTGTAAACATATTTCACAAGCAGTAATTTTGCTGAGACCGTAAACAGCTAATAACGAATATTTACTGAGTGATGCTTACGCTAGGCCAGGCACTGCTCCTGATGCTTTATGTGAATGAACTAATCTAATCCTCTCAACAACCTTGTGAAGGAAGTGATGCCATCAGCTCTACTTCCCGACAAGAACTCCCAGGTGGACAAGCCTGAGCCACTCGCTCAGGGTCAGAGAGTGGCAGCTTGGGGGGTGCTCTCCTGACCACCACACGGCACTAGGACTGGCCAATCAACAGATGAGTGGCTGACCCAGCAGCTCAGGCGCTATGTGCTCGCTGGTTCTGGACACAAGCACAGCCTCCCTGACCGTGGGAGGGACAGTGCAGGACCCGGAAGTGCCAAGAGCCAGGGCAGCTCTGCAGGGAGGAGCTGCTCGCCAGCTGAACTGCCATCAGCTGCTCTGTGCTCACAACGCCGGGGACAGAGCTTCCTGCCCAGGGGCACAGGGCGCAGAGCCCCCGCACGGCAGCGGGGACGGCAGCAGAGCCGCTCGAACAGACCCCCGAGCAGGACCTGCTGCGGCTGGACCTCTCCAGTGCTGAGGGGAAGCAGCTCGAAACACCCATCTGCGTGGGTAACAAGGACGCTGAGAGGTCACAGACTGGACACAAAGGGTTCGGTATGAAAGCGGGTCAGAGGACACGGGACCTGCAGGAGGTCTGTGCCCTTAGTGACCCTGGAAAAGGAGTGGCCAGTTCCCCAGAGCAGAGCCTATCTCCACGGTGTCTGGCCTGAGTGCTGCAGTCACGTGGCCGCCCGTTTCCCTTGTCGTGTGCTGTTTAATGTCCTCAGCTAAGAACCTCTACAGATGTTGTTAGAGTAAAAATACCTGTCACTATGAGTTATACTGTGGTTAGGATTAAAAGCAACACTATCGCTTCTAAATGACTGAAATGGTAGCAAAACTTTGCAAGACTAATTTACTGCAGCCCTTTGTTAATAACTCTGGTGAGTTCTGGTTCCAATTCTTGATTAAGATGATTTTTTTATACAGCTAAAGGGACGGACGTGCCTATCCTATCTGCATTGTGCAAGCTGGGGACAAGTGAAGGAGGCGTGTGGCGCTGGGCCTGCTCTCATGATGCCGAGAGAAGCTGGGCTGTGACAGAACAGCCAGGGGGTGAGGACAGGCTGGGCTCCCCTCCAAGCTCTGGACTCAGCACAGTGTCCACCACCTTCCTGTCCTCCTCTGCAGAACACACACAAACTGCCCCAAAACAAGGCTGCGTGGAAATTAAACAAGACGGTCCCTCAAGAGCCCTGTGAGCGCCTGGCCCCAGGTACACATTCAGCCGAGGCTGGTCCCGCCTGTCTCCCCTGAGAGAGAAGCCACCAGCCCACTTTAGTAACATGCGTGTGCACAGCTGACGTATGACCACCCAGGCAGGGGCGGGGCTTCTCCTCCACCGCCTGAGACACCAGCAGACCCGCCCTTGGTGTGCGAGGCCCCGCCTTCTCTCCATGTCCTCACAGAGGCCCCAGGCTGGGCCTGTGACTGGTCATCTGGGGCGGGGGTGGTTTTCAGGCTACCGATTACCCAAAGCTCAGACTTCATTCTTATTTACGTTTTTTGCTTACACCGAGGAGTAGACAGCCTGTGGCAGCCCACCCGCTCTCGTACCTGCTGCCTCAGTCCATAGAAGGTGGCGATGGGCTGCGAGGACCGGGGCTCGGAGCCCGCGGGGTACAGGTGAATGTCGTCCTGCTCGCTCTGCGCGGGCCAGAACCCCACCACGCCCCGGGCCCGCAGCTTCTTCTCCCCAATCAGAGCTCTCAGCATGTTCTGGGCATCATCATAGAGCCTTCTGGCCTCTTCACCTAGGAGGAGAACATGGCAGGGACTCAGTTACAGATGCTAATGACCAGCAGTGCTGCCCTGTAAAGCCACTACCCTCTCCTGTCATTTCTCACCTCTTCCCCTCAAATACTCTCTCAGTGTTTGTCATCAGCGCAACTCAGGGTGAAGCAGTGACGGTTCGTGGTTCCTGCTAGATGCAGCCCTAGTCTTCCCCCACAGCTCACACTGCTTACATTTTCCCACTTGATGAAGGCAAAGCGCAAACCGGTGGCTCCCCAAAGCCATCTGTCACACAGAGCGACCCAAAGCAGGCAAGTCCTCCTGTCGCCGATGCTCCCGTGCACATACAACGCCACTGACCCACAGGAACCTCTGGGGATGTGGAACCCTCTTAAGTGGTTCCTTTTCTTCAGTGCTCCCTCCCGTCCCCAGGCCCAGCCTCAGTAATTCCCACGTAATCTTCAAAAATCAGTTCACACACCACCTCCTCCAGGAAGCCTGCCCTGCCTCCCAGGCTGAGATCCGTCTCACTTGCTTGTGTCAGCGAAGGGAGGAGGAAGCACCGCACTCACCTACAGTCTTGTCGTCAAATATCTTGGGGAAGCCGCGGTTCGGGTACTTGCCCCGGAGCTGCCACACGTCAAAGAAAGGCTTCCAGTCGATGTAGCCAACCAGCGCCTGCAGGTCGTAGTCCTCAAAGACCCGCGTCCCGAGAAACGAGGGCTCCACTGCAGGAGAGGAGAGCCGGGGTCAGCAAGACACGGGCCTGGCGGGGCCCCTGCGCAGAGCACCTGGGACACCTGCTCTGCTGGCTCCCTCGCTCTGTCTCTCTACAATCACCGCAGCTGTTCCACAAAGAGGGGCTTCACATTGTCACAGAGAGGGCGTCATCTGCAGCGAATCGTTAATAAAACCTTCGCCCAGGTAGCCGACTGACCACATCGCCCTTGGGGTCTTCCCTCAACCCTCCCACCCCCACTCCGCCCAAGAAAAAAGAAAGACTTGGGTTAATCTTCACATGTGCAAATGAGGACAATACTAAACTAAAGGTCGCTGTGGAAAGACATAAATACAAAGTTTAAAGACATGAAACAACAAATCTCTATCACCTACGGCTACAGACGCACATAGTCACAGTCTAAGGAGCCGAGGCATCAAATTCAATCCTCACATGTGCAAATGAGGACAATACTAACTAAAGGCCGCTGTGGAAAGACATAAATACAAAGTTCAAAGACGTGAAACAACAAATCTCTTCACCTACGGCTACAGACATACATAGTCACAGTCTAAGGAGCCGAGGCATCAAATTCAGGATCGTGCAGGGGAGGGGGGACCCCAGGGGACCCCCGCCACATGGTACTGTCTTGTTTTCTAAATGGGAGGTAGGCTACTTCTTAAGTGGAAGTGGGTATATAAGAACACGGCAAGATACTGTTCTTACGCCCTGAGTCTAAAATGCCTCACCCGTGAAATCCCTGAAGACTTCAGAGAGGGCTTCCCTCCACAGCACCGGAAGGAGCCGGGCTTAGCAGAGACTGAATCCTACTGCCTCCCACTATGACCCCACACTCAGGTCCTCAGATGGACATGGGCAGAGACCAGCACATCCACTGCAGAGCTGTGTCCGGGACCCGGAGCGGCTGCGGTCACGCTCAGGACAGTGCCTGGTTTTCTGCACATGGAACTGCTTACTTTTCTTTCCAATCGTCACTGTCCCTCATCATCACTCTTAGACACGATCAGGAATCTCCAGCTGCCTGTCTGACTCTGTAGCCAAGTCAATGCAAGCACCCCTGCAGCCCGTTACCACCACAGCCCCCTCTACGCAACACCCAACGGACCTGGGGGAGGCTCAGCCAGCCAGTCAATATGGAAGCTGTGCTTTCTGGCTTGACTCAAGGTTAAGTATCTTCTCTCCTATGAAAAAAAAGAAGTTATATAGTCAGACTCTTGGATTTTTAGCTGCTACCACACAAGTATGTCCAAGGGAGCTCGTCGGGAGGGACGGGAGTAGTCCGTGCTGGGAGCCAGGGAGATGCCGCAGAGCTCCCGTCCCGTCTCCATTTTCTCCGTTTCCTCAGAACGAGGAGCTGTGGAGTGTGCCCAGCACCGTGTCAGTTCCCGTTCCCCTGCTGGCTCGGAGCTCATGTTTTACTCATTCCCATGACTCGGGTCTGAGCACAGCACCTAACACCTACTGCAATACGTACCACCCAATACGTGTTTGGAGGAGTGAAGAAAATTAATTTTAATAGAACCACAAATTGTTGGAAACTCAGACACAGAACTCTGATCTCAACTAGAAAAGAGGACTTCTCTAAAATGTTCCTAAACCTTTACCCTCCTCAAAACAGTCAAGTCACATTGAAAACTGTAGGGTCGGTTTATCACCCAAACAAGCTGTACCCTGGTTTTGTCACTCACCTTGAGAGACTCATAGTGGTCCTGTCTAATGTCCTCATACTCTTCTGTGATCTCCTCAAAGTACTCATCTTTCAGATTCTCATCTAAGAGCTGAGAACACTGAAAACGCAAGATCCAGGTCAGTAAAAGGCACGGAGCAGCACAAGCGGTAAAAACAGGCAACACTGGCTGGTTCTGGCGACACCTCCTTCAGGAAGCCTTCCCGTGTTGACACCATTTCCTCTCCCTTCACCCACTGTGCTAATTCCTGCCTAGCTGTGCAAGCAAGGGTTAACTCAGTAGGCCTGGAAGGTTCCGATCTTGCACAATCGTTTTTCTTTCTTTGGGTAGGATCAGCTGGCCTGTTCCAGGTTAAATGTTTTTAAAACATATATATTTTTATTGATTTTTAGAGGAAGGGAGAAGGAGAGAGAAAGTGAAACGTAGATATGAGAGGGAAACATCAGTCAGCTGCCTCCTGCACACCCCCCACCAGGAACTGAGCTCGCAACCCGCACATGTGCCCTGACTGGGAATCGAACCAGCAACCTGCCAGTGCCCAGATGCCACCCAACCAGCTGAGCCACACCGGCCAGGGCATGATTAAATGTTTTTTGAACTTGAAACGGGTCATTTAAAAAAATTCCAAATTCCTTTCACTCTGGCATGGAGTTCAGAGAGTGTACACTATGTCTGTAAATAATTCTAAATGGCTGAGTTCTCTCTCCCTGGGGCAGTGTCCAGGTCAAGGGTGTCCTGGTGCCACCATTCCTGTCGCTCAGCCAGCACTCCCGCTGGAAGTTCAGGATGGGGACTTTGAAAGCCCAGGGCACGCTCACCGCACCTTTCCAGCAACACACACAATGACAGTGACACCATCAGAAGCCATAAGCTCTTTCACATTTTGAGTGGAATTGGACAAACATAAATAGCTGTTGGGTGACAGCCCTGACGCTCAGCGCTCTCTGTCCTCTCCTCACGACACTCACCACCACCACGCTCTTGGACGCGTCCAGGACGTGGATCACGGGCGCGCTGTACCTGGGTGCGATCTTCACCGCCGTGTGGGTTCTGAAGAGAGAGGTCAGGAGAAAAACACACCCATCAGTGCTGACACCCTACCCCACTCGTGTTCAGAACCGCTGCGTTTCCACGGTGCTTTCCTGGAAAACGTCAAATTTCCCTTGTAAAACAGAATGACTTTCTCCCCACCCTAAGACGGGAAAGGAGCGGGGTCTGTTCCGGGCTATAAAGAAGTCTGTCCTCAGTCCTCTGCCGGCAGGTCCAGGACTAGTCTGGGACCTCGCACTCAGTAGCAGCCTGTCTGAACGAAGCTGAGTGTCTCCCTCCAAAGAAGCTGGGGTACAGCCAGGGCCCTGAGAACCAGACACTAGGCAGGACCACGCTCTGCGGCTGCTCCCTGTCCCTGGGAGACACCGCCAGGCCTGGCCCACCCTCACCGTGGACTTACAGGAAGGAATCTCAGGCCCTAAGTCAATGCAACACAAATAACAGAGACGCAAAAGCAACAAAAATATTTCATGACCTTGGCTCAGCCTCAAATGCCTTCTGCCAAACTTGGAAATGTTAGTGCTGAGGAGGAAACACCCTTTAATCCTTACAACCGCCCAATTAACTACAGTGCAAACACACTGCCCTGACTGCTGAATGTTTAAGCAACAGCCCAGGCCACATGTCTGCTGGTTCAATTAATACATAACACAGTGAAGGGAGAGGCTGGCCGCGCTGCTTCTGGATGCTTTTTAAAACACCTTTCATCTGGTGGCTCATCTGCTAAGAGACAGAAAAGAATGGATGACTTGGAAATATTCCAGTTTGCACCAGCAGCCGTGTGGTTTCCTCATCTTGAACTTGAGTGTGGTGTCCGACCATAAAAAGTGGTCCTTATTTTGAAAGCAGCATATTTACACAATTCGCAATGCATTTCACTACATCTGCTCACTTATTTGTTTATTCTATTTCACACCTGCAGTTTTATTTTTATTTTTATTTTTTTTTAATATATTTTATTGATTTTTACAGAGAGGAAGGGAGAGGGATAGAGAGTTAGAAACATCGATGAGAGAGAAACATCGATCAGCTGCCTCCTGCACACCTCCTACTGAGGATGTGCCCGCAACCAAGGTACATGCCCTTGACCAGAATCGAACCTGGGACCCTTCAGTCCGCAGGCGGAAGCTCTATCCACTGAGCCAAACCGGTTAGGGCATACACCTGCGGTTTTAAAAGGTATTTCATCCTGCCCTAGCTGGTTTGGTTCAGTGGATAGAGCGTCGGCCTTCGGACTGAAAGGTCCCGGGTTCGATTCCGGTCAAAGGCACGTGCCTGGGTTGTGGGCTTGATCCCCAGTAGGAGGCGTGTAGGAGGCAGCCGATCAATGATTCTCTGTCATCACTGATGTTTCTATCTCTCTCTCCCTCTCCCTTCTTCACTGAAATCAATAAAACTAAAAAATAAAATAAAACGTATTTCATCCTGACAATAATCTGTAAGTTCCATTCTCTTTACTAAGCTAATAAATACTCACAGCACAATCACTAGTGACCCGAGACCAGGCTCACTGAAACCCCAGTCACAGCGGCCAGTCACATCCTGCCACTGGTCCTGGAGGGTAAGTCCTTGGTGGAAAAACAAACCTGTTTCTAATGTGAGCAGCAATAGCCACGCCACGGAGTCCTCAAGCACGTAAAGCAATGACTGGATAAATGACGTAACACTCAGATGCCTTCCACACGTGGGTGGGCCGCATCCGGTCAGTGAGAGGCTCTAAGAGAAGACAGTGAGGAGCCTGAGGAAGGACATCTACCCCCAGATGCCTGTGGACCTAGCTCTGCCACAGCAGCTCTGCCTGGTCTCGGCCGCCCACCTTCCCTGAAGATTTCACACCCGGCAGCTCCCAAAATCGCATGAGTCAATTCCTAAAACCCATCGCTCTCCCTCTGTGTGTGTGTGTGTGTTCCTCTGGAGAACCCCGACTAACGCAAACGGTTTAACATACAGTTGTTAAAGGGACCGTGCAAAAGGACTCTGGAGTTCCTCTGACCAGACCTCTAGTGTATTTTTAAATATGTTTTTGTTGATCTCAGTGAGAAAGGGAGAGGGTGAGAGATGGAAACATCAATGATGACAGAGAATCATTGATTGCCTGCCTCCTGCACGCCCCCTACTGGGGATGGAGCCTGCATCCCGGGCAGGTGTCCTGACTGGGAATCAAACCGTGACCTCCTGGTTTATAGGTCGACGCTCGACCACTGAGCCATGCTGGCTGGACTCGAGTGTATTTTTGTATCAGAAAAATAAACTGAATTCTTTATGGGATTGCCAAGTTCAATGCTCCACTGGGCATTATTCCCTGACAAAGTGAATGTAAGGGGCATAATGAAAAGTCTAATACACATAATTAACACATTTCTCACCAAAAATATGACCCCAGGTAAAATCTGACAAACTGAATAATGATGTGACCAAATCTGAACTTTCTCCTCTTGAAGCTGTTTAACCCAAAGCTTTCCCCTTTCAAAAATAACTTCCCAAAGTGAGCCTTCGATTCATTCTTGCTTTCTGTGTCTACTGTCACAGGTTGGAGCTACAAGGGAACCTGGAGTTACTCAGACTCCGGCTTCAAGACAAGGAGTGGCTGAAGTTCAAGCCATGTCTTTGTGCCGAAACGCAGCTTCTCTACTTAGTTTTATTTCGAGAGGAGTGAGTGCTCATTATAAATCTCAGGAACTGAATGGCAGGTGAGAGGGCTAAGGAAAGGAATCCAAGGAAAGGCGAAGGGCGGGGATCCCAAAGGCTTCTCAGATGCGTGCTCTTGTCCGAGTGAAGGTCGGCAAAGTGCACGCGCTTACACACGAGGAGACCGTGTACTAACAAGCACAGGGAAAAGCAACCCAGGTCTTATCACTGTCCTCAAACTCTGTCCTGAGGATGGGACGTGAATGCAGCACAGAGCTCCAGAGCAGGACTTACCGAGAAGTGGTGGCCCCTCCAATCAACAAGGGGATCTTTATAGCTAATCTCTCCATCTCCTTGGCAACAAATATCATTTCATCCAGAGAAGGAGTGATGAGTCCTGACAGGCCAATTATATCTGTTATTTAAAAAAAGGAAGAAAGTACAAATTAGGAGGAGGATGACAGAAAAGGAGGAAAAGTATGAAGACTCATCTAAAAAACTTTGGTAATAAAGACCATAAGACGTAATATGAATTCCCAATTTCTAATTCTAAGACATCTTTTCTAACTGGGGGCTTCGCTTTATTGTTTGCTTTTGGTAGTAAACATGGTTTGTAGCTTAAAGTTGCAATAATGTACTTGCCACAGTTTTGGTGAGCCGGGCACTAGAATACACTGTTAGTTATGAAGTCCCAGACTCGAACACGTCACAGTGTGTGGACATAAACACTGCACAGAGAGCAAAGTCTAATGCACCGTTCTCTTCTAAGAGGCTATCTCATTCCCATCTTCAGGGCTACACGGGGTTTCCGTTCCCTGTTCACCTTCTCAACCCGTCATACGTGGCACTGAGAGCAGCCCCCACAGAGGAGCCGGCACATCACTGTCTGAATGCCCCTCCCAGGCCCCCCTGTGCAGGTCAAACTAGTCCCTGAGAGACAGACACGAAAGGAAATGCCCCGTTTGGTTGCACTGTACCTGCTTTGTGGTCAAGAGCCGCTTTCAGGATCTTATCACAGGGAGTCATGACTCCCAAGTCAATGACTCTGATGTGCAGAAATGGGACGTGAGGAAGCGAAAGAGAATGTGTTACAGACAAGGCTGAAACGAACATTGTTAGCCATCAAATACTGCTGTGAGGTAAGCTGGAGTCACTGAATACTGACAACCACAAGTTCAACTACTATTTAAATGAGAAATATAATTAAGGTAGGCAGAGCAGGATCAAAACCATAAAAATAAAATAATAATAATGAAAAGGGTGAAAGAAAAGAAAAATCAACAAAAGACAGAAAAATCAATTCCATAAAAGCTCTATGTGAATTGTGAAGTGGTAACAAAGGTTAGTAGTCATAGGTGCTGGGTGGCTACAGCCTTAGATCTATTCCAATTCTTACATGCATTGCACTGTAAGCAATCGTTTAAGCGGAGCCCCTTTACAGTGGAGCTGGGTCTGCCAGCACAGGAGCTGCCTTGCATGACTTAGGCCTCAAATCTTGGGAAAGTTAAACCGGCAAAATAACCCCTGTACTGGGCCTAAGCAACGCTGTTTCCCAAAGGACTGTTTGCAAGTGTAACAGAAAAGCAGACATTGTGACTACTGCACCAATGCTTACTGAGCTAAAAGTTACAAACATTGTTTAGAACCATGGTCACTGTGTTACCTGAGCCAACAGAAATGCCTTCCTTCTATGGATGTAATCATTCTCCTTCCCTTTCTCATAAATGCCCTTTGTGTTTGTCTCCAAGCAGAACAGTTATTTGCTGAATTAATGATTCCCAAGTAGCTATTCTTTTTTATCTCATAAATGCTTGTTGCTTCTCATTTTGAAAGGCTTTTTTACTATTAGGTTAACGACATCGCAGGCTCTATTGCATCATCCCCATGAGAAATATGTTTTCTGTCTAGACAGCACTATCGCCTCTAGTACTCTTTACATTTTTCCCCCA
>NW_005370653.1:560999-588568 GCF_000412655.1 Myotis brandtii
TTAGCTAGACTCACTCACTAGCTGGGTGACTCACCCAAGCACCCAGCCTAGGCCACTGGTGCTCAGAAGTACATCTGATTACGAGGCACATCTCCGGGGCACGTGTCCACTAGCTGACACTGCAAAGTCAAACTCACCAATGCCAGGAGTCCATGGTATAAGGCATGAGACCCCAAGGGGTGTTCGACCTGACAGAAAAGTGTGCACATTCACTATGTTTTTGTAAAAGAAACAAAGTTTCATCAGCAGATGTTTCTCCAGTTAGACTTGCTAGCAGAGAGGGCTTCAATGCAGGAGACCGAGGAGCTGGGTGTGCTGGAGGGAAGCCCGGGTCTAACAGGCAGCGCTCACAACTGCCGGGCCCTGGAGGAACGCCACAGCCCGCCCTGGCCCTTAAAATACCTCCATTGCAGGAAAAACATTCCTCGATACTTATTCACTTTTCAAAGCAAAAAGTGATAAACACAGGATAAGGACAGCTCAAGAACGCTATACGAAGACTACCTACAAGTCCCCTTTTCAACAGTTCTTGTCCCGTGACCACAGCTGAATGTGTGCCTGGCCATTTAGCCTGATAAACAGTAAACTCCTTGAACGGAGTCAAGTCAACAGAATCATTCTGGTGTCGCAAGTATAATGCATGGCTCATAGCTGATGATCAGCCTTCCTTAGCTGCATTTAACCAGCCTGAACTCAGACCTGGAGAGGCATGTTGAGAGGACACAGGGGCCTTTCAGGTTAACTGTCCCCTGACAGCAGAGGAAACCCTCAGGGGCACAGCTGCCGCTGCAGCAAGTCTCTCTCTGTGACTCAGAAGGGCTGTTGGCTGGACGTGGACCAGAGACGGCATTAGTTCGTTACATTAGGCTTTTGATTATAAAGAACCTGTTGAAATTGGAGCAAAACACGCACTTACTAAAGGTCATCAGCTCTCACAAGGAAATAGCTTTGTGCTGCACAGTTAGTCACCATAATGCGAGGTGTCAGAAAGGGATTTTACTTGTATACATTCCCAGCTCTAGATCCATCATTACCAAGAAGCCTGGGTGGTGCTGTCTAAGCAAAGAAAAGGGAATTGTACAGTCAGACCTCTCTATCAAACCCCGCTGAGCCAGTCCTAGCAGGTCTCAGCTCTGAAGCAGGGCAATTCACTGATGCCTCTGGCCATGGTGGGAGCCCGGTGTTCTGGTTACGAGAGCCCCTGGCCCCAGGTCAATTCTCAGGAAGCCTCTTGGTTGTTGTGACCCTCATGAATAATTCTTACTTTTCTTTTTGTCCTTATTGAACGTACAACAGGTTAGACCATTACTAACATACCATTTGAAAAGGTGTGTTCAATGTCGAAAATTTGAAAACACAGCAAAAGGACACTAAAAATAGCCTCTAACATCCACTGCCAGACCCTCCCACCCACTAAAGAATGACCCTGTTAATGCTTTTATTTTTAAATAAGAAAGCGGTTGAAGGCAGGGGGACTCACCTAAAGTTATTGCAGCCGAGAACGACTCCAACGATATTCTTGCCGATGTCATGCACGTCGCCTTTCACGGTGGCCAACACGATGGTGCCTTGGTAAGGATCCTGGAGAGCAAGACAAGTAGCTAAACGTGGCTGTGGTCATTTCAGAGCAGACCACCTAGTTCTCTAGCGCCTGACCAGTGCTGGCATTTTTAAATCCTCACCCGAGGGCATGCTCAGAGAGCGGAAGGGGGAGAGAGAGAGAAACATCTACATGAGAGAGAAACAACGGAGAGAAACAATGATTGGTTGCTCTCTGTATGCTCCCCAAATGGGGACCAAACCCGCAACCCGGGTACGTGCCCTTGACCAGAAATGAAACCGGCGACCTTTTGGTGCATGGGACGCTCCCACCAACTCTGGCCTGTCCACGGCAGAGATCATTTCCCTACTTCACCTCAATGACAAGCACAGCCAAGCCCCATAGTCCCTACTCCACTCCGGTAAATCTTCGAGGAGTTCCTCGCAGGGACCACAGGCCGCGACAAACGACTTGCCTCTTCTTCGACTGAGCCAGTAAGCACTTGAGCTTCTTTTCTTTCTTTTTCCATGAAGGGAATAAGGTGGCCAACAGCCTTCTTCATGACCCGAGCTGACTTTATCACCTGGGAAAAACACACAGAGCCAGACATCTTTATGGAACCACCTCAGTGGTTGCTCTTGGCCACTTGTGAAATGTTACATGAAGTGAGGGTGCATGCTGTGACCTCAGCTCAGCCACACAGGAGCTTTCTGTAGGCCCCAAACCCAGACAGCTGAACAACTAGTTGTTTACTGCTGTGGTTAGTAGCGGCTGAGAGTTCCGGTTTTGCTCCAAACATATTTAATGTACGTCACTATTTAAAATGGTAATAACTTTTACAAAACATGCAGCATAAAAGGTGAATTTCGGTTAGTCAAATAAATTGGTACTATTATTAACTTTACATTCATCTTGGGTTTTATTTTAATGTGGGGGGAGGTAGAGGTTGTTGGGGGTAAGAAGTGGTACAGAAGATCACACATGAAGATTAGAAGCTAATTATTGGCAGATGACCTCTAACCTCCATACCACCCTAACGATGAATTTTTGTTGACATTCCCCCTAAATACATTTAGTGAAACAAATGGCCAGATCTCAGTGCCCCTGAGCTCTTGTCAAAATTAAAATAGACGCAAACACATTTATTAAAAGACAAAGATGTTTTCTTTCAATTGTGAAAATGTCCCCCCATCTTTTGCCAACCTGAGGCAGAAACATTTTTCCGGCTCCAAAAAGATCACCAACAACTTTCATGCCGTTCATCAAAGGCCCTTCAATTATATGCAGAGCGCGGGGGTATTTGTCCTGGTTTAACCTGGCTTCCTCGGTATCCTCAATAATATGTTGCAAACACAAAGACGTTTTCTTTCAATTGTGAAAATGTCCCCCCATCTTTTGCCAACCTGAGGCAGAAACATTTTTCCGGCTCCAAAAAGATCACCAACAACTTTCATGCCGTTCATCAAAGGCCCTTCAATTATATGCAGAGCGCGGGGGTATTTGTCCTGGTTTAACCTGGCTTCCTCGGTATCCTCAATAATATGTTTTTCAATGCCCTGCAAAAAATAAATAAATAAATAAATAAATAAGGGAAAAATCACACAAAACAGTGGCTTAAATATAAACAGCCAACAACAAATGATTTGAATCATGGAAATGCTTAGAGTACAGGTTTTGCAAATCCTGGCTCCTATCGCCAATCCAGGGGCTTCATTAAGCTTCAGTTTCCTAAGTCACAGGATCACATAGTACCTGCCTCACATGGTTACGCCAAGGATTAAATGAGACGCCTACACAGAGTGATGAAGGGCTTTTTTGACACTAAGTACTCAGGAAAGCGAGCTGTGAGTGAGAGAAGGAGCATTAATAAGTAAAGTTCAAATTAATAATAAAATACACTTTTTATTGTCGTGGTTTAACAGATTACACATTAATGAATAGCTCCTGTGAAATCCGCACTTCTCTCTGCAACATTAGGGGCTGGGTAGGAAAGACAAGGGGCAGGACCTGTAGGCAAAGGTCAGAGCCAGGGAGCCTCTGCTGACTTGTCCAGCCTCCAGTGATCGAGCCCCATCCTCCAGCCCCGCCAGCTCAGAGATCCTTGGCTGTGGCTCGCTAGTTCCACAACCTGAAACATGTGAATCTGAAGTTCAAAGTTAAATGCTAGCGTCCCCCCAAAACAGAACTCTGAAATTCTCCAGACTCACAAATGAGGAAATTAAAGCCCAGAGATTGAGAATCTTGCCTGATATTACAATTACCAGCAGAAGAGCCAGGACTTGCTTTCTGATGGAATGACAGCAACTTGGTCTAGGATAGCGTTTCTCAAGTGTGGCAGTGCTGATATTTGGGGCTGAATAATTCTTTGTCATGCAGGCCTGTGCACTGTAGGATGTTCAGCAGTATCCCTAGCCACTGGATCCAGTAATACCTCCCACCCCAGTTGTGACACCCAAAAATGTCTCTGGACACTGCCAAGTGGGCCTGAGGGGGCGGGGGTTGGGAAGGGGTGTGGGGAGCCCCACCCTTACATCTCAGGCAGGATGAGGGGCCTCGGCCCTGGAGCTCCCCCTTGCGCAGCGCCCCACAGCTCACCTTCACAAGGGCATACTCCAGGCGCTCTTCCACGGGGCCACTCCTCCACTCATCGGTCTGCACGACCTTCTTCCCTCCTTTGCCATGAGTCTTAACGGAAATGAGGACAGAGAGATGGATACAACAGGTCCTTACTGAACTATTTGGCAGCAAAAAACTATGTCTTATCCTTCTTTTATGCTAAATAGGTTACCAAACAAGCATGTAGAGATAGCTTGTTTTATAAATTTTCTAGAATTGCGTTACTTTGGTATGAGAAAAATTAATTTCACGTTTTAAAATAAATGGAAACAAACATCAGAATACTGAACAGCGTACATGTGGCCTATTTCTCTCCCCTCGCCTCACCACAACGCCTTCTCTGGAGCGCCCTATACAAATCTTCCACGATCCAAAGCCGTGACTAGATCCTTGCTCCTATTACAAGGAGGGTCTCATAACCAGGCCTGAGCCATCAATTCAGACAGGAAAGTCGCCGTCAGACGCGCTCTTCCTACCTGGGCGTAACGCAGGAGCTTCTCGGTGGCCTCGGGGTCCTTGTTCCAGATGAGGTCCTCGCAGAGCTGGAGGAGATCCTTGTGGATGTCGTCGTACACGGGGAGGTTCCCTGCATTCACGATCGCCATGTCCATACCAAACTGGGGGCAACACAGACAACAGTGAGCATTTCCAGGGACACCCTCCACCGGGGTCAGCACACTTTTTCTAAAGGGCCTGAAAGAAAATGTTTTAGGCCATGTCTCTGTCGCCAGGGCTCAGCCCTGCTGCTGTAGCACAGAAACACACAGACTACGCATAAGGGAGCAGCTGCGGCTTTGCTCCACCAAGACTGGACTCTCAGAAACGAGCAGCAGGCTCAGATGGCCTGCGGATTTGCAAGCCCCTGGCCTGGGTAAAGCTGGCTGCGGAGGAAGCAGGCGCCCTCCCTACCTTGATGGCGTGGTACAGGAAAACCCCGTGCATGGCTTCTCGGATGGCGTCCATTCCTCGGAAGGAGAAGGACAGGTTGGAAAGACCGCCACTGATTTTGGCTCCAGGTAACGTTTGCTAGAAAAAATAAAAAAGGGAAAAGATTCCCCCATTTTGCCAAAAGCATCAATGACATCCCTTAATCTTTACATAAAAGAGTGGAGAGTTAAAAAAGCACATCAAGCTCAAGGTTGCCATCACACCTTATAACAAGGCCGGGCATCTACGTGGAACTGCTGGCTGAAGCACAGACCAGCTCAAGCATGTGGAGAGTAAAAAAAGCACATCACGTTCAAGGCCAGGCATCTATGTGGAACTGCTGGCTGAAGCACAGACCAGCTCAAGCATTTAGGGAGACAGCTTCCACTGTCTGCTCCGACCAACCCTCCGCTTCCCACATACACTGCAGACACACGCATGCACGTGTGCCCAAGACACACACAGGGATGTTCACACAGCATCGAGCGCAATGTCCCAAAAACAGAACAAACCAACTGTCTGTCAACAACAAAACAGTTAACTATGGAACAGTTACACCATGGAATATTATATATTAATACAAATGAACAAAGTACAGCTATTACTACACAGGTGAATCTTTAAAAGAAAGTTGGGTGAGGAAAAAGGCATAAGAATCTTAGATTCTATTTCTATTAAGCTCAGAAACAGGAATAACTAAACTACAACTCTTTATACAGTGGATTCTCATTATTTGTGGTGATTCTGTTCTACTAGACACCACAAATACTGAATCAGGAAACACTGAAAAGCCTTGCTTGTTCTACTCACGACCTGAATGAGAGCTACTGTATGCCTTAGAATTAATTATTATACCCTATTTTTATATATTCTGCAGTATGTGTTACGCTTCAGTTCAAAATAACATAAAAGAAAAATAATAAAGGGCCCTAAATTTCAGAAAACCAATTTACTACCTAAGAGCAAGAATGTCGACATTCCCAGCCAATAAATACATATTCATGACGTTCAAACGACTCACTGGAGCCACGTGGTAGATGTGAGCAATGTCCTGTGCAGAGAGAAATCACCCAGACTCACTTTAATGACTTTGGTTGCATGGATAAAATTAACAGCATACAAGCTGTGTTCTTCCATCCCAGTCCCGATGGTGAGGATGTTAGGGTCAAATATGATGTCATTTGGATTAAAGCCCAGTTTTCCCACAAGTAGATGGTAGGCCCGGGTGCACACTTGGATTTTGGTGTCTGTTTCTGTTGCCTGGAAAAAGGAGCAAGAGATTGTCATTTAAACAGAAAATGCCAAGCAGCCTCTAATCATTCCTCAAATTATCTCCGAGGGGGAACTGGTTTAAAGACTCCTCTCTGCTGTGACTCCTGTGAGACAACCAACACCCAGGCCAGGGGGCTGGGGACCAAGAGCAGCTCATGTTCTGCATGTCCCTGCCATAAACTGCCAGTTCTGGGGGGAATCTGGATAAGTCTGTTTCTTACGCACAGAGAATTTAAAATAGAACCCATCTGATAAGGAACGCCCAAGAATAGGAACACTCAGTCATGTCATCTTAGCCAGGAGTGGTGGCCTCCCTGCAGCCACTACAAAATGTCAGACTTTCACTAGGTTCAGAAAGGGTCAGAGGAGGAAATGTGAGGATCAACTCCTAGGCTCAGGGCAATTGCCTTCAGCAAAGCAAAACCAAACGGAAAACTAAGAACTACTGTCTCCAGTGTCCTGGGACTACTTATAATATTATGGTGCATACCCTAGGAAATCCCAACATGTTCAACTGGAAAACAGGATCAATTTATCCAAATTGAATGAAAAGGCTGGTTATGAAATGAAAATCTAAAAAAACCACTGCTGAAGGAAAATATATTTGAACGGAAGCATAAGCCAGTCACAACAGCAAAACAATCCAAAATACCTAGGATCTTGAGCTTTCCTATTTAAGGAAAACTATAAACCTTATTGATTAGTAATTGGAAAGACATACGTTTCCTGAATTACAAATCTAAATAGTGGCAAGACACCAATTCTTCATTATTTTAAAGGTTAGGATTAATTAAATTTTAATCAATATCCCAATGGGGCTTTATTTCTCCATAAACTGGAAAATGGTTTTCAAATAAATTTAACATAGGAAAATGTATTGAATATAATGGATGCATTATAGAATGATAATGGTTATCCTTTTATGTAACCTACACATATACAAACAAAACATAATATAGTCTATTCTGCTATTATGTGATAATTTTATTTCTAGGAACCTTATCACAAACTGTCATATGAGGCCTGGCAGGTGTGGCCTAGCTGGTCGAAGTGTGGTCCAGTGCACTGAAAGTTTGCAGGTTTGATTCCTGGTCAGGGCACATGCCTAGGTTGCAGGTTCCATCCATGGTCAGGGTGTGGATAAGACAACAGATCAATGTTTCTCTCTCACATCTATCTCTCTTTCTCTCTCTCTCTCTCTCTCTCTTTCCACCCTCTCCCTTCCCTCTCTAAAATCAATAAGCATGTCTGAGGATTTAAAAAAACATTGTCATATGAAAATAATCACTTCAATTAGTAAAGGAAAATTGAATCAAGAGACTGAGTAGTGATAAAGTTATTCTTCCCACAGAAATTTCAACAATAAAGGTGTTCTTCTGTATTTTGTTATTTAGTGTTAAAATGAACAGTTGATCAAAATAACATCAACCAGAAACATGGAGATTCTTCCATTTTGCTTTAATCCAGCCCCTCTGTTGTATCTGGCCTTGACCTTGCAGTTTGGTCTGTAACATGCATCACAAATATAAACCAGAGACCACAGCAGATGCAGAAACAGAGGCAGGTGAGACGCTCTGCTTCGCTTAGTTGCAACAGTGGCTCTCAATTCAAAGGCTGCTTTCTCCCCACCACAGAGGCATCATCCAAGCAGGCGAATCACCAGGAGACCTCCATCAACTGAGGCAGGCCTTTATCCCAAAATATCCCTGTTGTTGGTTTCTGAACTTTGCGGGTAAATGAATTTTTTGCTTTGGTCTTTATAACTTTCAAAACCACAATTCTATAATTAGCATCTATGTTTAATTATGCTAAAATCAGAGGCATAACGGGCAAGTGAACATGTCCTACCTTCTTATTTGTGGTCACATTCGACCTAAATGGGAAAGCTTGTTTTCAGGCCCGATGCAGCACCGGCCGCGCTGACAAAGCACGGGATAACCCAGGACGTGGAGACCTACCTCAGTCTCCTCCGAGACACTTGACCTTGAACCACAGTGAACAGGACAACAGCTACCCCAGCTGGTGGCTCTGAGGACTAACTGAGATCAACTGCTAATTCCAAGGTATTAGAATTACTAAAGCCCAGACTCCATACCGAAGGAGCTAAAAAGTCAGAAAATGGAGCCAGAGGGTGTGCGTGTTTTTAAAAGTACAAGCACCTTTCCCTGTGGGAGAGTTTCTGCTTTACACTCAGGTTAAGCAGGCAGCTCCTCTTAGGGAGCACACGGCATTCCAGTCTCCTTCAGCGCGACCTCGCTTCCTACGGCACCGAGGAAACACCAGTCAGACGACCGGCTCCCTGCCTGCCTGCCATCTGTGCTCTCACACCCTGCCTGCCGCCTCCCTGCCTTCCCTCCAGACTGCGAGCAACCTGTCTCCTCTCCATGCGAAGACTGATGGCAACCCTCGACTCACAAGGGCAGGGACCTAGCAAATGCCCCCTTTTCTCTATCAGATCAGTCCCATCAGCTTACAAAACCATCTTGTCACACGTCTGTCTTCACACACACACACACACACACACACACACACACACACACCCTGTTAACCTCATGTCCCTCTCTGGTGTCACCCAATTTCCTCTTCCCCTTATAGCAAAACTCCTCAGAAAAGCCATTCACACCTACTGGCTCCAATTCTCCTATCCTCTCTTGAACCCCCTCCAATTAGGCTTTTATCTCCTTGGAAACAGAACAGCAAGATCCTTCACTCCCCGCTTTCTAAACTCAGTGGTAAATTCTTGGTCTCATCTACTAGATCTGCCCACAACTCTCTAAAATAGCTCATCGAACCCTTCTGGAAGCTTGTTCTTCACTTAGAAGCCAAGAGAAGCCTCCCTTCTGGTCCCCCTCCCACCAAACAGGCTGCTCCTCCCAACCCCCACAATGGGGCCTCCTTCTCTCTCTGGCCTTGGAGCGCAGTGGCTCCCAGACTTCCTCCTGAGTCCCCCCCCCCCCCCCCCGCCCCCCCCACTACAGCCACTGAGCTCATCACCGTGGTCTAAATACCATCTGCTTACAGGTAATTCCCCAGTAAGGAAACCCTGTCTTCTAGCCAGGCTTGGCCCATGAAACTCAGAATCACCTGCACAGCTAGCTGTGCAGCCCACATGCCCCATAAACATGGCCCGTCCTTCCTACCCACGCCTGCTTCTCAGCCTTCCTCCTGGCAACTGCCCTGGGCAAAGACCCCTGACTCTTCCTCCTTTCACAGCCCACAACCCACGGCAAATCCCACTGGCTCTACCTTAAAAATACATCTAGGAACAGATGAGCAGAGCAAATGCCAGAATTGGAAAATAGGAGGATAAATTAAAAAAATAGGCAAAACATCTAATATCTGCATAGTATGCATGCCACAGAGAGGATAACACAATTCAAGGGGATTCCTACAGAGGGCTGGCTGAGTGCTCAACATAAAGGACGGCTCATCGCCAGAAGACTTCAGAGCACCACGGACAGAGGAGACCCAAGGAGGAACCAGGAAAGGGGAGATCGAACCCACAGCTTTGGTGTATCAGGACGACACGCTCGCCAACTGAGCGACCCCGCCAAAGCTATTCATTATTCTATTACGTTGATTGGGGGGCGTTTATTTTATGACTTATAGAAACTCTTTACATATTAGGGACATTAACCCACTGCTATTACTCCCGTTGCAAACAGTGCCATGCCTTTCGCCATACAAAGTTTACATTTTTACAGACAGCTCTACCCATTTTCTTTCTGCCTTCCTGAGTTTAGATGAATACTTTCCCATACATTCTTTAGAACTTTGTTTTTTACATTTAGATCTTTAATTGATAAAGACTTTATTTTAGTATATGGGGGGAAATGGGGCTCTAACTTTATTTTCTTCCAAACCCAAAGCCAGTTTTTCCAATTGCACTTACCGAATAATTCTTTCTCAACTGATGTAAAGACTTTATTATATATCAAATGTTCATGTATATAGATACAAGTGTGCTGTACACGTACATGTATGTGTATGGATACATGGTATTATGGCTGGCGCGCACACACACACACACACACACACACACACACACACACACACGGCTGTTTTGGACTCAGCTCTCACCACTGCTCTGTCTAGCCCGGGTGACACAATGGAGCTGGGACAAAAGGAATCACTCACCTGTCCCTCTTCGTCAAAGGCCATGACGACCACGGCGGCGCCGAACTTCTTGACCAGCCCGGCCTTCTCCAGGAAGTCGGCCTCCCCTGCCTTCAGGCTGATGCTGTTGACGATGCATTTACCCTGGCAGCACTTCAGTCCGGCCTCGATCACAGCAAAGTTGGAAGAGTCAATGCACAGGGGCACCTGAGGTGGCAGGGCAGGAAATCACAGAAAGATAAGTCGCCACAAATTCCCTTCCAGGACTCCCACAGTCCCCCTTCCTTCCTTGGGGAAACAATAAACAAAGGACAGTGTGACAAGAGACAGGACTTTCCTGCACCTGTTCTTAACGCCCAAAATACTCTAAGTAGTTCCAGTCTTACATGCAGACCCCACATGCCTTGGACTGGAGCTAGCCAGATGTGGACTTCAACATGGAGCAGAAACCATGGGCAAGACTGGACTTCTTCCACAGCGAGATGGAGGGGGGTGGGATCTCGGAGGGGAACCTCCTTAATTTTACACCATCAATAAAGCTTTCCACAAAATCCCATCCTCCAAGGGGCCTCAGGAAATTCTTTCCCAGCGGCACCCCAAGAACTCCACTTTGATCTGTAACAGGTGGGCACTCAGAGGGCACCCCACTGATAACAGAAGGGCAAAACCAGAAAAGATTAAGAAAAAAATTACTGTAGCCATCAGAACACTAAGTCATTCATAATGCCTTAAGTTACATGGGGTCCTTCACAGTTAACAAGGCACTTTTATCTTCACAATTCACAAGTCAGACTGTGGACACAAAGGGACCACACACTAAACCTGACAAGCCACACACTAATGACAAGCCCAGGGGAGGCCTGCATGGCAGCCTTACAAACTCAGAGACCAAAAGTAACCACAAAGGATGGTCTGAAGGTAGAACTTTTTAACTAAAAGCAGTTTGTGGTAGTAGTCATGTCCTAGGCTAGAATCTTCCCTGACCAAGGTCAATTTTCACCCTAATAGAGCCTTTTGTCTTTGGAATGTCAAAAGAATTTCCTTTTTCTGGACCCCTCAAAGCACAGGTATCACACCAGAGCGGAGACTACAAATCCCCTATTGTTATTGTTATCAATAGGAAAGGAATGAATGATTCTGTAGGAAGGGTAAGTATATTCTTCAGAGACATGGAAAGCAGGTTTCCAGTTTATCCAGAAAGCGGGTTTCCAGTTTATCCAGACATCAGAGGACACAAACCATTCTTGTGACCAATTCCAAAAGCCTGGAAAACAGCCAAGCTGAAGTCACATCTCTTGGAAGCCTGGCTTTTATCATGAGCTAACACCGAGCAAGAAAACGGACCATCAGAAGCCTCAGGGTTTTTAACTGGGAAAACAGAAAACCAGTGTATGAGATAGATGACAGATCAACGGGGCAGATGACAAAGTTAAACGAGTGACAGAGCAAGACATGCACATGCCCTTGACGCAGAAAAATGGTGTCCAACCTTGGCAATGTCAGGCTCGGAAGCAATGAGTTTGCAAAACCGGGCCATTGCACTTGGACCATCCAGCATGCCGTCGTCCATGTTGATGTCCAACACCTGGGCTCCCATCTCCACCTGCGCTTTGGCAACACTCAGGCCTGCCTGAGGGAAGAATGCAGGAGGAAGCAGCATGAGGAAGGTGAGTGGAGAGAGGCTGACCAAGGAATCCCTCGCCATCCCCAGCAGGCCTCTGGAGTGACGCACGGCCCACTGGCCAGCCTCCCTGACTCTAGGCCTACTCTCCTCCCATCAGGCACCGGAGATTAACCTTAAACTCTCTCCCCTCGCCTCATTTCACTACCCAGAATCCACTGAGGCCACTTTCCTGCCATAAAGAATCTAAATTCAGCCTGGAGTGGGGGCCCTCTGTAACCTGAACTAATCTGACCACAAAATGGTCATAAAAAAACAAACAAACAAAAACATAAATAGAAACATTGCCAACTGAAGACCCTGCACAGCATGAAGGTCACGAGGACTCAGAAGGGAGCACCCTGAACAAGCCTCATGGGACACCCAGGAAGGGAAGGCAGTTGGGGCCGAAGCGGAGACGCTGAATGACAACCTGCAGAGTTTGGGTTTTATCCCGGATGCGAAAGGCCACCGGTGGAAGCTTCTGACCTGGGGAGGACGATGACAGAGGCCCACGTGGCCGTGAGCAGTAGTGCAAGGAAGGGAAGAGGGCTGACGGGAACTGTCAGGAACCAGGTTCCCAGGCCACGGAAAGAGGCCATGGAGGAGCAATCAATAGCTCCACAGAGGATGGTAAATGGGCCCTTTCTTCATGATTAAAACAAAGTCTACGTTGGTAGGGGTTTCTGGAAGATCTATTTCCTAAAAGTTGCAAAACCTCAAGTGAGAGAATTTTGATAAGTCATCATTAAAGCCCAGACTCCATTTTAAACTTCCTATTTTCGTAAGAAAAACACTCCATCCGGATGTTTCGGGTTGGTTCTGGTTGGATTACATTTTGCTCATCCACAGAGGGATCAGCTTAAAAGCACTCTGGCTAAAGGAGCATGTGACCGTCCCAAGGCAGGCCTGTTCTTTCTTTGTGTTTGCGTATGCATTTCAGTCTGCAGCTAATAGAAGCAATACCACCTTAAGCACTGCCTGATGTGCTCATGAGGACTTCACATTTTCTTGGCTTTCACTTCCCCACAAGGATTTGTGAGAAACAAAAATGAAGAGTATTCACAAAATTTTAAACTTACTTCCCAATTAATAGCAATAGCTAGAACTGGGTCCCTCCCAGCTCATCCCACTCATGGCCCAAGTGCAGTACTTTCTGACAAACAACAAGAGCAGCTTGGATTTTTCGAGGCTTCATCCTCCTACCAGCCCAGCCCACTGCAAACACGTCAGTTCTCACACTGCCAGAAGCTCAGCTAGTAACCGGTCAAACGCTATCAAAAGCCGTTTCGTTTACTTGCTGTCTAGCCACAAACACGGCAGATGCCTGCGTCGCACTGAGATGCTCACTTCATAGTCTCCTGCCATGATGAGCTTAGCGAAGTTGCGGGATCCGGCCACGTTACAGCGCTCTCCGATGTTAACGAAGTTGGTGTAGGGTCCAATCCTGAAGGGCTCTAGACCTTAAGAGGAGAAGCACTTTGAAAAATTTCTGAAAATACATACGGTGACATGAGACAGGCGGGACACAAATATCTTCATAAGAAAGTAAAAAGTCTCTGTGCCCATGGGATGAGACACGAGATGTGACATGGAAACAGGACCAGCACCTTCTCCAAGGAAAGTAAACTACATGTCGCAGCCACATTTACAACCAGACATTCAAGTAAGAAATACTTCAGGACTTCAAATTGCCGATTTCTCTAAAGAGCTGACTCATACCAGCTCCGACAAACAAGAAAAAAATACCATCATTTCCCTGTTTAATCAAGAGTCTGGGGCAAAAGCCATGATGTCAGAATCACAAGGACTGCTCCGCGCTGTCCACACAGACGGCAGCTCCACAGCTGGTCACGAGACAGCAGCTGGAAGCCGATCCACTGGCTTTCCCGTCTCTTCGATCCAAGTCCAAGAACCCGCACGCAGCCAGCAAGGCTGACCGGGGCGGGAAGAGCCCAGGCTGGGCCCTGTGAGACGGGAGGTTCTCCTGGGCAGGTTCACACTCAGGAGCTGACTGTGGGCACAGCCACTGGGTGCTTCTGCCCCTTTATTTGCCGAGGGGTAATGACATCTGCCCTGCTACAGGCCAACCAAGGGGCAAAACTGGATAATAAATACAGATATATTACACTGAGGGGACAGCAACACACGGTGTGGAGTATCACTACAACAAAGGTCTTTAACTGTTTTGCTCTAGTCATATTTACTGTTAGGGGCAAAACTGGATAATAAATATAGATATATTACACTGAGGGAAAAGCAATACACAGTGTGAAGTTATCACTACAATAAAGGTCTTTAACTGTTTTGCTCTAGTCATATTTACTGTGTCTCGCTAGGGGGGTACAGGCGGCTCTGAGGACAGCCAGCCCCGGGTTCAAGCCCTTCCCAGCCTCGCAGTGAACAACTCAGGTGACTTTTCACAGCCTCTGAGCTTATAAAACCAAGTCAGTACAAGTATCTGTCCCCTAACGTTACTGTAAAAATGAGACTAGATACAGTGGCAAACACAAAATCAGACCAACAATCATAGCTGTTGTGGTTAAAAAAATGGCTTTGAATCCTTTGCCAAAGCCCTGGCTGAAGAAGGGACAGATATGAAGGAGGAAAATCACAAATACGGATGAGTATTTGTTCACCAACTGGGACCATTTCATCCTAGTTCGGGCTTGTGAGTCTCTTTCCATTAATAATGACCTTTACAGCCTCGTCCCTACCCCTGCCAGCCCCAGGGTATCCCTGGTCCCAGGTGAAGCCCTGAGGCTACAGGGCAGGCAGCAGGGCACAGCTTTAACCGCTAAGGAGATCCCGTATCAGAGCCCTAGAAGCATCTCGCACAAAGCGCTTCTCATCTATTATGAATGTGAAGTGGCTGATTTTCAAACTGCATTCTTCACAAGTATGCAATTTATAAAGAACAACTGAAAAGAGCATGTTTGATGTCATTCTTTTAAAATCTAACTGAAGATTGTTTTTAAAGCAATTTAGAGATAGCACAAGAAATTCAAATCTGAAAAAATAGATTCTTTCATTCTTACACGTAAGTTCTTTTTAAAAATCGTATCTAAATGGGTTTCTTCTTGTTTCACCTTTGGTAACATTGAAACAAGAAGAGAACCATTTCTGAAATCATACAAACCATGTCTGGATTACTTACCGGACAATAACATATGCCCTTCAAACACTGTGGCAGGTGGAACTCGAGGCTTATAGTTTTTTACAGCTTCAGCAATTTCCCTGAGTTAAAAGAGAAAACACTATACCCATTAATTCAGGATAAAATAAAATTAAACTAATTTCCGGCTATGAAATTAAGTCTATTTAGCACAATTATGCACGTAATTACATACCTAGTTCCAAATGTGCAGCAGCAATTACACCTTTTCGTTTTCTCAGTCGAGCAGGAAATGAACCACTGAGCCTAGCTTTTGTGAGCCTGCCCAGGGTTTAAACCTGGCTGCTGTGTGTGGCTGAGTTGTGCACCTTAGTTACCCCTTTGAAGTCCCTATCTCCCAACACAGCCACAGGTGGAGGAGCGGGGATTTAGGCCCCGACACACGAATCTGAAGAGGACACAATTCATGCCATGCCAAAAGGGAAAACATTTAGAGGTGATTATTACCTGATGTGATCTGGTGTCGTACCACAGCATCCACCAACGATATTGATCAAGCCATCCATAGCAAAGCCCTGCATTCAGGAAAAGAAAGCTCTAGGGCAGCGTTTGCCAACCTTTCGGACCTCACGGACCACCGGTTGGCGACCACTACTCTAGGGAGTTCATCTGAATTCTAAACTCACCACTACGCACTCAGCAGAAAAAATCCTACATTTCCTGAAGAACCAACTTTACATTAAAAAGAGAGCTAAAAACACTTAACTCTAGATAAAAAGCTTTTAATGCCCCAGGTATTACATTAAAACAGTTCAGATACTACGAAATCCTTTATCCCATTTAAAATGTAATGTTTACTTGCTTATCTGATCATAATAAAGATTTTTTGCCCATATGCTACGCTGAATGAATATGAACTAGATAATGCATTTTCAAATAACACATAAAGTTATTACATTTAAATTAATTAAAAATTTTAAAGAACTAAAAATTCAGTTCCTCAGTCACAATAGCCACATTTCAAGTCCTCCAACAACCCCAGGTGGTAATGGCTGCATATAGGTCAGTGTGGGTCTGGGGTTTAACCACAGGCTAGTTTGCAGGACAAGAGAGGAAGTCAAGCAACTGAGAAGTCTGAACACTGACAAGAGCACCAACATAAGGTATTAAAATTATAAGAATTAAGTCAGAAATCGTTTAGGAGAGAATGTCAATGAGCCAGAAGCTACAGATTCAAGGAACAAGGAAGAGACCGGGGTTAGTAATAGGGTGGGTGGTGGGTAGTATGGGCTCATGACCTAGGTAGTGGGTAGTATAGGATTCCCAGACAGGAGGTATATGGGAGGGAAGGAGAATGGGGGGTAGTGGTGGTGACGATGGGCAGTAAGGAGCCACCCCCTGGGAGGGCTGTATGAGAGTCAAGTTCAAGTAGCTTCAGTTGGACCTCACTGGGAATTTCCCAACAGCCACCGGTACCATCAGGGGAGGAGGAGGCTGCCAGCCAGCCTCTCCCTCCACTGCCACCATCTTAAATAGGAATAACTAAGCTTTTATTCATTATAGCACATATACTGGAATTTATTTAGGGGAAAAAATATGCTTCTAAATATTCTAAATCTAAAATGTCATTTCCCTCTCTCTTAACAACCAAGTGAAAGAGGGGACTCCTGACCTTTAAGTGCACGGCCATCATGCTCGGCGTTTCTTCATAGTCACCAAAGGTGTTGGGAAGACCTGAGAAAGGGCATTGCAACCATTACTGGATTTGTAAAGGCTTTAGGACATTTTATATTTAAATTAAATGGAGCATTATAATTAAACACAGTAAAGACACTACACCAAAAACAAAAGTCACAGAGGAAGATAAACATCCACTATTTCTTTTCCATTTGAAAGAAAAGCATCACTACTCTGTGGGACAGAGCCTCCACTCCCTGCCGCCTTCCCAGAAAGGAAATTCATTCATTACCCAGCTGCTGGGGCTGAGGGTGGGGGAGTACTATGTCCTTGAAGCTAATGAGCACCAGACACGCAATTAAAAACACAAAACACAACCAGTCTCCTTTCAAATAACGTTTCCCAAGTAAGACGTTAGTAGGTGATTATCCAATGTCCTATTTTATCTCTTATCCCCTTCCAGTTTCTTGCTCCTGGTGAGAAATAAAACTTATTGTGGGTTAAAATGTATACATTTGGAGAAAAAAATGCTGGGAAATGCTTTTTAGTCCTAAGTAGCTAAGCAGTGCTCAGAAACATTCACCAGAGCCCTGGCTGGTTTGGCTCAGTGGATAGAGTGTCAGCCTGCAGACTGAAGGGTCCCGGGTTCAATTTTGGTCAAGGGCACATGCCTGGGTTGTGGGCTCAATCCCCAATAGGGGGCATACAGGGGGCAGCTAATCAATGATTCTCTCTCATCATTGATGTTTCTATCTCTCCCTCACCCTTCCTCTCTGAAATCAACAAAAACATATAAAAAAAAAAAAAAACATTCACCAGGAAATCTGGCTAACCCAAATGAATTACCATTATGTCATTGGGTAGTTTGAGAATTACCTACAAATCTCTCGGTAATTTTTACATACAGTAAACTAGAAGTCCTAACTTTCAGAAGGGAAAGCGGTAATAAGTTACAAGGCTCTCTGCCTGCTCTTTGTGAACTCTGCTCAGTGACGGGACCAGGCGTCATTCTTCCGAGTTCCGTCCATTTCTGCCGCTTTCAGGCTGAGCCAACCTGTGCGTTCAAGTCTAAAGAAAACAGTGGTCCAGGTCCAGATACTCTTTATTTAGAGAAATCCTACTGGGTGTTAGCTATATACCAAGCCTATAGAACAAACTCTTTCATCAAGATCTGTTACCCTACCATGCATGTCCATGTATTTGGGTTTCCCCCTGTGCAGCTCCCTTGAAATACACACCTGCATTGGGATAGCAGAGAACATAGGCTGTTGTACATTTGCCAATTGTTTCAATAAAAGGTCTCATTTCAGCTGCACCCAGAGCACAATTTAATCCAATGCTGTGAAGACAAAAAGAAGTTAACAGAAGCATCCTCTTCTATTCAAAACATTTATGCGTAGAAAAGTTATAATAAAGGAATAAAACTAAAACCAAGCAGGTAATAAATCCTTGATTCAAAGCACTTTTACGCAGCTGCAATCAATGCTATTTTTAATGCTTTTGTTCAGCAACTGAAATGGGGTGGGAGGGTTCAGAGCCAGTCACCCTAAGGTGTGCTTCTGTAGGATGTGGATTGTTTTCTTTTTGACCCACATACATGTCAGGACAAACATCTGTTTACTAAGTATCTGCTCTCGTCATCATCCCAAAATGAACATCTGAAGCCCCGGGCACCTTGGCTCACCCCCCACTCAGAGTGTCTTCTGTGCCCGTTTCCTTTCTGTCTCTGACTCTCATGTACGCGGGGTTCCCACACATCCCTACATATGTATTAAATCTGGTCATTTTCCTTGCTAACCTGTCTCATGTCTGTTTGATTATTAGACCAGCCAGAACCTTGAGGGTAGAGAGCAACATCAGCCTGGGCTGGTAAGAGAAGGCAGGTTCCCTGAAGAGGACTCTCAAGATGAGTCTTAAAGGCTAACAAGAAGCCAGGAGAGAGGGAGAGAGGGAGAGAGCGGGTGGGGAGAGAAAGAGAAAGAGACACACACAGAGACAGACAAAGAGACAGAAACAGAGAGAATGAAAGAGAAAGGGTGAGCACAGCTTCTGGACAGAAGAAATAAATAGCACGTTTATGGAAAAGGTAATGTTAAAATAGAATGAAAACAGAATGTTAATTTTAAAGATAAAAATCTGAGCTTTAAAATCCCCATCTTATTCCAAGCTAGACTGCTTCTGTTGTTCTGTAAATGGGGAATAACCAACCAACAGGCACAATCTGACACTATAAGGGAAGACCCCCCGAAAGGGACGGAGGCGGGAAAGAACGATGACTCACCAGAGTGGGTCTGCGTGCGACACACTGATGACAAACGCCTCCCCTGTCTGTCCAGAAAGTGTCCGCCCACTTTTATCGACAATTGTTCCTGAAATCTGAATTAACAAAGCAAATTCAGTCAACAGTACAGACTCACATGAAGAGTTCAGTCACAAGGCCAGAATAAGAGGAGCAAGCTGACTTCCTGTGCTCCTTTACAGGGAAGAGAACTGTGGGACTCAAAGGCAGCACTTTCTAAAATGGTCAGGACAGGGAGATGCCGAGTGAGGGGGGAGCTGGTGAGCCATGGGAGCAAGGAAAAGGCAGGCAAAAGCCATGACGAGAGCAGCGTCAGAATTCACACATCCAGTCTCCCTAGAGAAGGCTTTCCCATGAGCCTCCTGTGTGACACAGCCCTAGTTTTGATTCTATTTATTCTCTTCAAGGAACCTTGGGACTCTGGGGTGGGTCTGCCTATCCTTCCTATATAATTAAAGGGTAATATGCAAATCGACCGAACAGCTGAACAACCGGTCGCTATGATGCACACTGACCACGAGGAGGCAGATGCGCAATGCAGGAGCTGCCCCCTGGTGGTCAGTGTGCTCCCACAGGGGAGGGCCACTCAGCCAGAAGCCCTGCTCCAGACTCACAGCTGGCGAGCACAGTGGCAATGGCGGCAGCCTCTCCTGCCTCTGCGGCAGTGCTAAGGATGTCCCACTGCTGGGGAGCAGGCCTAAGCCGTCAGTCGGACATCCCCCGAGGGCTCCCGGACTGTGAGAGGGTGCAGGCCGGGCTGAGGGAGCTCCCCCCACCCCAGAGTACAAATTTCGTACATTGGGCCTCCCTCTAGTTGATTAATAAATTGGCAATCTGCTGTCTTCAGTGCGGGGAACTTCACAGCCAGCATGCAAGGCCACCCCTCAGGGTCCTAAGGAGAGTGCCTCCCTAAGCCTCTGGCTTCAGGAGACAATTCAGCCAGACCACTTTGCCTCCATCAACCACTTCTAGAATCATGTTCTTTGTCTCAAGGTGGTGGGAGGAGGGAGGTGAACAGAAAACTTAAAAGTAAGTGGTTCCTAAAAGATACTATCAGTAGTTCCATGCAAGAAAAAAACAAAAAAAAAAACCCCTACCCTCAAATGACAATATTAATAAAAAAACAAAAATCAACACTTTAGACTTACAAAGATGGGCCGGGGAGCATAGGTCTCTTCAAAAAGGTTCTGGAGTGCAAACAAGGCTGCCTGTCAGGGAAAGAGAGTATCAGTGGGTCCCAAGGTGGCTGCAGAGGAGGCGGGAGCGCCACTCACCTGCTCCCAGCCCCAGGCGGGATTTACAGCTCAATTACAGAGCAATCAACCTGAATAACCCACTGAAGGGAGCTGAACTGAAACATGGTAACAAAGGATTTACAGAGGAAGCCACAGAGACTGGGAGAAAGGGCCAGCATCCACTCCCAGGAGCAGTGGCAGCTGGGAAGCTGGAGGGATCCCCAACCCAGAGCAAGAGATGGGGTGAGGAGCCCACAGAGCATCTGGTAGTGAAATCAGTGGGGATTCATCTACCTGGGAGACCCAGACGCCACCTTCCCAGGGACGAGCACTCCTGTTGCTACAGCACTGGAGTGGGGCGGGCACTATCTGGTACCCGACTGCTGGCGAGGCCCCTCTGCATTACTCCTGCAGAGGGGGGTCTGCTGGCTGCACCCACAAGTGCACCTCTTTTTCTGGCGAGGCTTTTGACAGTTGCCAGATAGGAAGAGTGTTTGGGAATGGGTGAAAAAGGTGAAGGATTAAGTACAAATTGTTAGTTACATAAAAGTCTTTTTTTAAAAAAATTCTGAATCTATGGTCTTATTTCCAAAACATTTAAACAATTAAATATTTGATGAAATGTAAAGTAGTAGGGATAAAAAGAGACCTTTTCTTAATCCTTACCTTGGAATGGGGAGTGCCCTTGCAAATATAATTCCCTCCCCACCAAAACAGAACACACACATACACACACACACACACACACACACACACACACACACCCAGAATCTGTAAATCCAACCACACAAAATTAAAATTCTCTTATACCATTAAAAAGCTAAATCAGCCCTAGCTGGTTTTGCTCAGTGGATAGAGCGTCACCCTGTGGACTGAAGGGTCCCAGGTTCGATTCAGGTCAAGGGCACATGCCAGGTTGCAGGCTCCATCCCCAGTAGGGGGCGTGCAGGAGGCAGCCTATCAATGATTCTCTCTCATCATTGATGTTTCTATCTTTCTCTCTCTCTCTAGCTTCCTCTCTGAAATCAATAAAGATATTTAAAAAAAAACTAATTAAAAAAAAACAAAACACAACTATATGACCATCACCACCACATAGAAAGTCAAACACCAAACTGGAGACAATATTAGCTACTCAGCACTGTCAACGTTGATTTCCTTAGGGAAAGACAATAAAAAAGACCAAAAGTCCAACAGAAATAAGGCACAGAACACACATCACAGGACAGAAAATCTAAATGGTTGTAAAACTTTAAAAAGATGCTCTATTTCATTTCTAGTCAGAAAGATACAAAATGAAAACTATAGCAGGGAAGCGTTTTTTTACCCATCAAATTGGAGGAGATCCCCAAGTGTAACAATAGATGGTGTTAGCCAGGGCGTGAGAAACCTGCGCTGCTCTATGACTGGGTTTAAAAGAGCACATCTCTAGGAGGCTAACTTGACATAAAGATTAAAACTAACAATGCACAATCCTGATGGTCGCCAGATGGAAGGGAGTGGTGGGGATGAGTAAGAAAGGTGAAGGGGTTAAGAAGCACAACTTGGCAGTTAGAAAATAGTAACCAGGATGTCAGTGCCGTCCAGGGAACACAGTCAGTAATATTTTAATAACTGTGTACGGTGCCAGGTGGGGCACTAGACTTATTGAGGGGATCACTTTGTAAGTTACATAAGTATCTACTCACTATATTGTACAGCTGAAACTGATATTATAACATATGCCAACTGTAATTGAAAAATTAGATAAGCAAACAAATAAATAAGAAACACAGGCATAAGGACTTTTACTTTTCACTCCATATACCTGTGTACCTTTGCACACATGTAAGGAATACAAACGCATACCCCCATGCTGATACCTGTCAGGACTCCACACTGGTGACAAGTAATTGTCCCCAGGAAATAGGAGGTAGAAGGGTATTATTTTTTACTACATACATTTATGAGTCTTTTGAATTTAGAACCATGTATATGTACTTATTACCTATGCATAAATGCACATAGAGTAGCTATACATGAAAATATTTACTTTCATAATTTAAAATAAATTTACAAAAAAAGTTTAAAAGATAACCTATTGAAGTTTTTTCATTCTACTGGCCTCAGAAATAGTCAAGAATAAAATAAAACAAAGGAATTTCATTTAACTTTAAAAATAGCTATCATTGCCCTAGCTGGGTTGCTTAGTGGATAGTGTCGGCCTGCAGATTGAAGGGTCCCAGGTTCGATTCCGGTCAAGGGCACATGCTTGGGTTGCAGGCTCGATCCCCAGTAGGGGATATGCAGGAGGCAGTGGATCAATGATTCTCTCTCATTGATTCAATGATTCCTCATTGATGTTTCTATCTCTCTCTCCCTCTAGCTTCCTCTCTGAAATCAATAAAAATTTTTTTTTAAAAAAATAGCTATCATTGTCTTCTCACTACATTAGGGATTCATCACAGCCCTTCCCCCCCTCCCCCAACCCTGTCCCCTTTCCTCCCTTAACTCACCTTGGCATTGGCAGTATCAAAAATAGTTTCAACGAGTAAGATATCGACCCCACCGTCTAGGAGCCCTTGGGCCTGCTCTTTGTATGCCTCAACGAGCTCATCAAAAGCTGCAAAAAATAAACCACACCCAGGACATCCGTCAATATCCCCTGAATGGCCCGGACATGCCGAGTTCGGGCCCAGCACCTGTGAACTAAATACTGCTGGTTTGTGACGCATCGTTTAAGGACAGTGCCACCTTTTGTAAGAAACCAAATGCAGAAATACGGTGGTGATGGAAGTTAAACCAGGAAACTGAACACAGTTGCTCCTCAACACCTGCGCGAGGTCTGCACGTCCCACCACGTGTGAGCCGAGAAAGAGCGAGCGCGCAGGAAGCCAGGATTTCCTGAGCCCTGGACCTACTGTACTTTAGAGAGCTCTAGGGCAGGTCATTCTTTCCAGGGATGGCTTTGATCAATTCACAGGGATGAGTGTGAGGAGTCGCACAGAAACGTGGCACCCAGGGCGAGTCACAGCCTCTCACTCTCTGCGGGAGAATCAAAGGCTGCAGTTCTGTGGATTCGGCTCCTGCCCTCTGACACCAACTCTGTCAGAGAAAACGCCTGCCTGACGGGCAATTTCCATCTCAAACAAAAGTGTCCAATCACGTGTAGGTAACAGTTTTGTGAGAAACACCATGAGCTCTCTATTTCCATCTGAGAGGCCATCCCTCTCCCCATTTCACTGCCCAATCAGGAGAGAAGATGCTCAGCCACTCGGCAGAGAGGCCTGAACAGCGAGTTACGCTGCTGTCCGTGTCCTTCACCTTCCACGGCACGAGAGGAAGGAAGAGAGAGCTCCTCACTGCCATGCCGAGACCGAGCACATCAGAGGGAGCCACCCTGGTGACCACGTGTGGAAGCACGGCATGGCAAGTCCTGTGACCACAACCCTACAAGCTACACTTGCCTGAACTTGTCATCTACACATAACCCATCACCATTCATAGTATCATGACTATTCAGCTCTGAAAGTTCAATTGTTTGTTTTTAGCAGTCTCATGCTTAAGAAATTCACCTAGATTTCTAAGATGTTTTTGTAAAATCTCAATGCAAGTATGCTTATATATGTGATAGTTTATCGTTTTACAATGCTAATATGCTTATACAGTTTGGATTGCTTTGTGATAAATAAAATGGAGGTCTAGTGGGTTATTCTCTCATTGACCAAGGCCGGGTGTCCATAATTTCTCAACTTGTCATTTTAAAGCTTTAGTTTGATTGGTCTTATTTCCATAGCTGATAAAGAATACACCAGGTACATTCGAAAACAAGTTAAAAAAAAAAAACCCACACAACAAAACACACACAGAACCACTAACTTTCTTTTGAGACGTATACTATATCCCAGGGAGTGCTGTAAGCCCTTCGTGTGGATTAAATCTCAATAACCCTGAAATAGAGGTACTACTGGTCCCATTTTACCAAAACACAGCAGTACCTGCTCGAGAGCAATGATTGTATGTGACGAATACTCACTGATGTTCCTGAAATCTGGTCTTTCCACAGATGGGGACACAGAGAGTGTCTTGTTAGTTGGACCCAGCGCTCCTGCCACAAACCTCTTAATTCCTTTGGGAAAGAAAAACAAGTGTGAAATCTCTGAATTGCTCCAGGTTTTTGTTGTGAATCAATAAGGTTTAAGATTTCCCTAGGATACTGGGCTATAATCCTTTGTCCAATACTCTGAAATCCAAAAAGCACAAAAGCTCAAACTTTTCTCTTAATTCATTGGACAGCAAAACTCGCCCTCTCCTGAATGATCAAGAGGCTTATTGATAATCTTCCTCCCACTCAGAGGGATGGTTCATAGATTTTACTGCACAATTTGGTGATGGGCTGTCGTGGATCCTAGTGGAAAAATGATGAAATACAGGGCGGCTACACCCATGATCACCAGGCCAATCCAAAAACCTCTGAATTCTCACGTGCCTGGCTTCAAAGTGTTTCGGTAAGTAATCCTTTTCTCTCACCGCATTACAGCTGAAACTATCCAAGGAACCATCTTTGTGGAAAAGGGGACACTTTCGCTCCTCACCTGTCTGGAGAGTGACCTCCTCGGCCGCTTTCCTGGCCACGGCCGCAGAGCACGTGTTCATCCGGTAGACCTAGCACAGAACTGCAAACGTTAGCCCGTCCTCCTTTTTCTCCACGTGCTGAACAAGGAACTCAAGACCTTCTAAAACCCAGTGTCACTCAGTAAGGAAATGGAGAGTGAATTAGTTTGAGGTCTGAATGAAATCCTGGCCAAGAAGGCCCATGAGTGACCCCAGCCTGGAAGGCACAGGAAAGGCCAGAATCTTTGGAAACTGCTTTTGGTTCCTCCCCAAAACCATGAGTGAGGCGGCAAAAGGACAACCTCGGGACCTCTGGCATGGCAGAGAATAAGCTGATGTCGCTCAACAGGTTTTGAGATTTAGAAAAAAGAATAGCGTGGAGAGCGGCTACAGCGTTCGGACAGGATCAAGCCTCAGGCTGACTTATGGCAAAGCCACATACAAGTCCCAGCTTGGAAGGCAAAGCCCTCCCAGCATAATTATAGCCAAAAGGTTATGGTTGTATGTAAGCTTGACTTTATAGTCCGACCCTGCAGTCCTAGGTAGCTAAGGAATGTGGGCTGCGGGGGGGGTGGGGGGGTGCAGCAAGTGCTGCCTAAACAAAGCTTGACAGAGTTGGGAGAATGGCAACAACAGGAAAGAAGCAGACTTGAAACTTGCAAGAACATTGTAAACATCTTGCCCTTGTTTTGCTTTGTGTAATCTGACTATAAATAAAGCTTCTGCTTACAGGCGTGTCACTGTTTCCTCATCCAGGCACAGTGATCCACCTGGTCCCAACCGTATTCTCTTGTCTATTTTCTCTAATCCTTCACCGCCCCTCCTCAGGTTCACCCCTGGCCATGCTGGATGAGGTTCAAATACTAATGGGAAAGGCACAGGCTTTAGACCAGCAGTTCTCAACCTGTGGGTCGCAACCCCTTTGGAGGTCGAATGACCTTTTCATAGGGGTCGCCTAAGACCATCGGAAGACACATATATAATTACATATTGTTTTTGTGATTAATCACTATGCCTTAAATATGTTCAATTTGTAACAATGAAAATACATCCTGCATATCAGATATTTACATTATAATTCATAACAGTAGCAAAATCACAGTTATGAAGTTGCAACGAAAATAATTTCATGGTTGGGGGTCACCACAACCTGAGGAACTGTATTGAAGGGTCGCGGCATTAGGAAGGTTGAGAACCACTGCTTTAGACACAGGAGGCCTGGCTTCCAGGCCCAGCTCGTCACTGTCAGCCCGGGCAGTTCCCTTAGAACCTCTTCAGGCCCTGATTTCCTTCACCGAACAATGGTTGTGAATGATGGTTCTGAACTTTTTGTAGATTATTAACCTCTTGATATTTGGTAAAGGTCCATGAACCCTCTCACTAGGAAATAAAAGCAAGTATGCACAAAGCACTACCTACAATTTAAAGAGAGACAAGGTTGCCCTAGCTGGTCTGGCCCAGTGGATAGAGCATCGGCCAGCCACTAAACTTATACTTAAAAATGGTTGGGATGCTAAAAATTACATTACATGTATTTTGCCACAATTTAAAAAAAAAAAGGAAATCAAATCTACCACCCAATACTTAAAAACAGTGGTCTCACAAGCCCTGACCGGTGTGCTCAGTGGTTAGAGCACTGTCCCATGCACCAAAAGGAGTGCGGGTTTGATTTCCGGTCAGGGAACATACCCAGGTTGCGGGTTCAGGTTCAATCCCACCCAAGTTGGGGCACATATGGGAGGCAATTGACAGATGTTTCCCTCTCACATCGATGTTTCTCTCTCTCTCTTGCTCTCTCCCCCTTTCCCTCTCTCTAAAAAAAAAATCAATAAACATATCCTCAGGTGAAGTTTTAAAAAAAGGCCTCACAAAATAGTGCACACAACCAATCATTATGCCTTTATCGATAGTCACTGCATAATAAGCATCATTTTTATTTGATTATTACTTGCCCATAAAAGAAGCCAGATGGAAAATGAACGGGCTGCTATGTTCATAAGCGGACGAGAGTCTAACCATTTCCGTCTGAGCACAAACTACAGGTAAGTAGGCATTCGCTTCAGGTGGTTGTCTCACTAGCAACAAGCAATGTGATAAACGCTCACAAACATCTTAGTTATGAAGGAAAATGGGCGTCTTACCAAGTGCTCCAGGCCATAGTCAGCTTGGGCAACGTTAGTGCTGCTAAAAGTGTTTGTTTCAATGATATCAGCCCCAGCCAGCAGGTAATCCTGCAATGAGACAGGAATGTCAGCGCTGAGTTTTAGAATCCCTGTCCCCCAACAACAAACATGCCTCTTCAACACCATCCCCCCCAAACAGCCTCTGACCAGTTACTAAGCATACGGCACTGCACTGGAGGCGGGAGACACAGATGTAAGACTTGCATAGACAGGTGGGTGGTGTAAATAAACACAAAACTTGGCCCTAGCCGGCGTTGCTCAGTGGATAGAGCCGTGGTCGGCAAACTGCGACTCGCAAGCCACATGCGGCTCTTTGGCCCCTTGAGTGTGGCTCTT
>NW_005370653.1:588599-589804 GCF_000412655.1 Myotis brandtii
CACATGTACAGTGCGATTGAAACTTCGTGGCCCATGCGCAGAAGTTGGTATTTTGTGGAAGAGCCACACTCAAAGGGCCAAAGAGCCGCATGTGGCTCGAGAGCCGCAGTTTGCCGACCACTGGGATAGAGCATCCGCCTGGGGACTGAAGGGTACCAGGTTCGATTCCAGTCAAGGGCACATGCCCAGGTTGCGGTCTTGATCCCCAGTAGGGGGCATGCAGGAGGCAGCCGATCCATGATTCTCTCTCATCATTGATGTTTCTATCTCTCTCTCCCTCTCCCTTCCTCTCTGAAATCAATAAAAATATATTTTAAGAAAATAAATAAACACAAAGCTTGACCTCAGACAAGTTCACACACTGTTTTGAGAGCTGTGTCAAGTGTGTGTACCCTCCTCCAGGGCACCCAGGACAGTGTTCTGCCCTGAGTGCATGACACGGGTGGGAGGCATGGCAGGCTGCAAGGACCCGCGCCTGGTGACCCATTACCTTATGGATTTGATAAATGACGTCGGGCTGCGTTATACTCAGGATGTCATTGTTGCCTTTCAGCGGCAGGGCGTGATCCTTAAATTCCTGGCCTCGGAAGTCCTCTTCGCTCAGCTTGTGCCGCTGGATCATGGTCCCCATCCCGCCATCCAGGACCATGATCCTCTCCCGCAGGACGGCCTCGATCTCGGCCCGCAGGGTTCTCTTCACGCCCGCTTTAAAGAAAGGGAGCGTGTGACTTTAAAAAATGAAGGGGGCAGGGGTGGGGGGGACATGTGTGGAGAGAGGGTGTGGAGTCCTTGATAACCATTCACAATAGGGAGTACTCATCAAAGATGTGCGCATAGCTCCGCAGCGTTAGAAAAACGGTCCCCCAAACCTTTTCCACTGAGTTATTACCACGCCTAATGCAATGAAAGATGTGCACCGAACACGGTCACGGGGGAAGCAGGGGTGCCTACGGGGAGGTGGACACGGGGTGCCGGCGGGAAACAGCGGGGTGCGGGCGGGGGAGGACGGGGTGCCTACAGGAGAGGACGGAGAGCCGGTGAGAGAGGACCGGGTGACTACGGGGAGGTGGACACGGGGTGCCGGCGGGGAAGACCGGGTGCTGGCGGGAAAGGGCGGGGTGCCTACGGGGAGGTGGACATGGGGTGTCGGCGGGGGAGGACGGAGAGCCAGTGAGAGAGGACGGGGTGCCTACGGGGAGATGGAC
>NW_005370653.1:590274-598117 GCF_000412655.1 Myotis brandtii
GCCGGGGAGCCGCGGACGTGGCGAGGGGGAGAACGACGTGCGTCCCGGAACCGGCCCCTCAGGGTGTTTCTGTCGCAGCTGAGCATCCACGCGAAGCTCCCGCCCCGGGGCTGTGATTGGTCTGTGCGAGCTCTTCGCCGCCGCATTGGCTGTCGGTCTCAACCAATTGCCTGAGGCTCGCCCCAGGGTTCTCTGGGAAATGTAGTCCGGTCCTCGCGAAGCTTCACGCACCTCCGCACTCGGACCCGGAAGTTCAGCCGCGTGGCGGCTTGGAGCGTGGGCTGTGTGGGGAGCGGACACTGGCTCCGCGCTCCTGACCCCTCACTGCTGGTTCCGCAATGCTGGCCCCCTACTGTGTGCAGCTCAGAGCTGGAGCTTGAGTGGAAGGCCAGGCGCTATGCGCCTCCGCTATAGCCTGGTGCTGGGCGAGATGCGTGTATGGCCACTTATAGACAGAAAGCATTTACTGAGTCCTGCTGTGTGTCGGACATGGGAATGCAAAGACAAACTGCCTCCCATCCCGACCCCCACCTGTCTTAGAGCAACTCACGACCTAGTTAGGACTAATAATCGAGAGATTGGGGTGATGCACCTACACACCAAGGAACCGGGGATTGCCTGCAAACATCAGAAGCTAGAAGAGCCGGGAAGGATTCTCCCCTGTAGATGTCAGAGGGAGAAAGGCCCTGTTGACACCTTGGTTTTGGACTTCTAGTTTCCAAACCTGTGACAATACATTGTTGTTTGAGGCCACCCATTTTGTGCTACTCGGTTATCGTAGCCCTAGGAAATAATACAAATGCATCTGTAGTGGATGGGAACACTGCAAAAAAGCCTCTCCTCTCTGTAGGTGATTATTATTTTGGTGATAATCGGCTAGCCCACTCCCCACCCTCACCTTCACCCTCACCCTCACCCTCAGCTCATCCCACATAAACCTATGTGTAGAGATAAGACCTTCAGACAACTCCTGGGTTTTTTGTTGTTAATCCTCACCTGAGGATACTTTCCCCATTGATTTTTAGAGAGTGGAAGGGAGGGGGAGAGACAGAGAAACATCGTTGTGAGAGAAACACATTGATTGGCTGCCTCCTGCATGTGCCTCCACCAGGGCCAGGGATTGAACCTGAAACTGAGGTACATGCCCTTGACCGGAATGGAATCAAACCTGTAACCCTTCAGTCTGCAGGCCGACCCTCTATCCACTGAGCCAAACTGGCCAGGGCCAATTGGATCAACCTTAATTCCTCATCCCAAATTTACCCCTTACCGCCCCCCCTCCCAAACCAGCCAGTTTCTAATTCTTTTTTTTTTTAATTGATTTCAGAGAGGAAGCAAGAGGGAGAGTGATAGAAACATCAATGATGAGAGAGACTCATTGATTGGCTGCCTCCTGCATGCCCCCTACTGGGGATCAAGCCTGCAACTCGGCATGTGCCCTTGACTGGAATCGAACCCAGGACCCTTCAGTCTACAGGCCGATGCTCTATCCACTGAGCCAAACCGGTGAGGGCCAGTTTCTAATTCTTTATGGCTGGCAAATAGTTACCCAAAGGAAAGTTTTTAAATATGATGGCAATTTTAAGTGAGGAAGTTTGTGGTTAACCAAAGAAACGGGCTATTCTTTGAAAAAAAGATAAGCATGGATTCTTTTTCTTTTATAAATTAAGTTTAATGGATAATTCAGCTTCAGAAATAAAAATATCTTCTAAGATGAGAGTATAAACATGTTTATTAAGTGTTTTTCAGAGTTTATCTCCTTTCTTCATTTATTAGCAGATAGTACATCTATCCTCTTGCCTGAATATTGTAAAGCAATGAACATTTTAGGCAGCTGAGCTACCTGTACGCATTCTAAAACACCCCAAGTCCCCCTCATAGCCTCAGAGTCAGAACGACTTCCCAGTGTTTCCTTAATGTTTATGGCTGGAATATAGCACCTGCTGGAAATAAAGAGTCAGAGTTCCTCTACTTATCACCCAAAGTGTTTGGCATGACACACAGGGACTCGGGTATTTCAGGAACTTGCTACCTACCAACTACTTAATAAAATGAAGCAAATGAAATTTTTAAAGGTAAGGGTTCTACATGGGCCAATGCAGTAAGAGTAGGAAGTTACCGAACAGGTATGAATGGAAAATATCACATTTCCAGCTGTTGGTGGCAATCCACCAAAAATCTGAGAAAGCAGACCGTGGGCAACAGAAACAGGACTGCTTTTCTAGTAACACTTGAATTGCTGTTGGCAACAGTTTTTTGTTTGTTTATAATCCCTTTCCTGATCATTAAGGACTCAGATGTAAACAGAATTCCTGCCTTCTCTACAAGCTGTCAACAGGACGGAAAAACAGAGGGGGAGTTATAGCATAAGGCAGCCCAAACATTCGAACAGATGAACATTCAAGAGAGCAGAGGATGCTGGGAGCATGGCGTGTCCTCCGTGGCAGGGCCTCAGGTGTGGAGAGAGCCAGACCCGGGCTCGGCACCAATCACAGTGGTGACCGCACGCTGAGTGCTGGCAAAAAACGTCGAGTCGTTCCTACTACACAAAAAGCATCCCCCCAAAATATGTAAAGGTCTGCAATGCAAGCTCTATCTCTACTGCTGCTAAGAATGAGTCCTTCCCTACTAACTCCTCCTGACCAGGTCAGAAAGTCAAGGGCTTAACGAAGTGTGGCCTGGCGAGCGATCTGGGTTCCGGTCTCTGACCCATGTCCTGTTGTAAACTATTGCTACAGAAACCTGTTTATTTAAAAAACAGGGCACTTACCTACAGTCATCTCTTCCAAATCCGTGCTAACAAGCTCTAGGAAATGCACAGAAACCTGGATTCAATACGTGATCCTAACACATTCGTTTTTCCTAGTGACTACAGCTTCCTCTCTGGCAAGCAGACCGGCTTCTGTGATTCCTGAGGTCTCTACTTTGGACGATAAATAAGGCATTGAAATCCACTAACTGGACTGCGTAGTCCTAAAGAACAAAGAGCTGACTATAAATTCTATTTAAAAATTTTTAAGTACTAAAGATATTTTGGGTCGTCTGGTTCCATTCCCTGGAAGTTCCGTTTCACAACATTAAATTCAACTAAAGAAACAATAGTACTTAAATATCGCTAATCTTTGGATGAGAAGGTAAAACACGAATATCCCAAATATATTACCCTCACGATAATCACATAAGCCTACTTAAGAATATTTTTAAAGATATCAAACATTTACCCAATTTTTTTCTTCCTGATCTCAAATCTTGGGTATTTGGGAATTTCCCATTTTGTACTTTTCTTCTGTCCCTAGATCCTCCTCATTTCATACTACTCAAGGATTTTGCCTTGTTTGAGCAAAGAAACAAACCAAAAAACCCTGATATTCCATTGCATTTAGCTAACAATTCCGAAATAAAGAAACCTATTGATGAAGCACACTATGTCATAAACCATTACTGAGCCGCAAAATCTCTCCCTGTCCCTTCCCTTAACCACGCTCGTCAAAGTCTTTCGCTGCTGTGGGCAGGCCAGCGTCGGGCTCACAGGTCGCTCTCCCCGTAGAGCGCGGAGGAGAAGGCCGCGTAGTCCAGGGCGCCAGGCACCGCGCCCGGGCCCTTGTAGGCTGGCATGCGCCCCAGGCAGTACTGTGCCTGGTCCGGGGGCAGCTCGCGCCGCAGCTCCTCTGCCAGGATGTATGGCTGCAAGAGACAGAGGGGTTTGCAAGTCAGTCGGGGAAACCCTGCAACAGGTGTGCTCATGATGATACACGGTTGGTTCAATTTAAAAAAGGGTACAGCCCTCGCTGGTTTGGCTCAGTGTCGAGAGCATCGGCCTGTGGACTGAAGGGTCCCAGGTTCAATTCCGGTCAAGGGCACATGCCGGGGTTGCGGTCTTGATCCCCAGTAGGGGGCGTGCAGGAGGCAGCCGATCAATGATTCTCTGTCATCATTGATGTTTCTCTCTCTCTCCCTCTCCCTTCCTCTCTGAAATCAATACAAATATATATTTAAAAAATAATAATAAATAAAAAAGATTAAAGGCAGGCCGTCTAATGGGCCTGGTGCCTGCAGACCGAGCTTACACCTAAGACCACTCCTGCAGGGCAGTGGGTCTCCCACCGGGAGCATTGTCACCAGTATTTCTCAAACTGAGCCACAGGGGGAGAGATAAATACTGTGACCTCAAGGTTATTGGCTTAACCAGTAAAACACACACAAAAAAAACCCCTACAAAGTACACACTCCTGGTTCCTTGCATGAAACTCACTGAGGCCCAAGCACAAATTCCAGGAGCAGAATGTCTGATTTTTCTGTTCTGGGTGAACCACCACTGTTTACCTGCTGCTTTTTTTTTTTTTTAATGTTTTTATTGATTTGAGAGAGAGAGAGGAAGAGAGAGGGATAGAGAGACAGAAACATCGATGAGAGAGGACCATTGATTGGCTGCCTCCTGCACATCCCCTACTGGGGGCAGAGCCCACAATCTAGGCATGGGATCTGGCCGGGAATCGAACTGGTGACCTCTTGGTTCATGGGTCGACGCTCAACCACGGAGCCACCCCAGCTGGGCTACCTGCTGCTTTCTGAAAACAATGCTGATGTGGTCCAACATGCACTACTACCGTACTATTTTCCCTTGAAATGTCGTTTCTGTTCTTATGAGGAAAATGCACACAGAAGGAATCTGTCCGTGCAGACCTTATCGGACGCCAGGATGCGGAAGGAGGCGATGACCTGCTCCGCGGTGTCGGTGTCGGCTGTCTCTCTGGTCATGAAGTCGATGAAGGACTGGAAGGTGACGGTGCCCTGTCCGTTGGGATCCACCAGGGTCATGATGCGGGCAAACTCGGCTTCACCCTGCAGCGAGGTGGCAAGGACACGTTGGCTTCAAGAGCACACAGCTATGCAGAGAGCCAGTCCGTGCGCTCACCTGCCGCCCGCCAGGTCCTTTGGGCAGCAGTGGACACTTAAGTCTCCTGCATCCCCTGCAGGCTTTGGAACAAAGGTCACTCCACCCAGTGACTGTAACAGCGGCTGTGGCTTTACGCCTGAGGCTCCTGAATTCCCTCCACCCTGGGACCCACACTCCCGCAGGCGTGAACATAAGGGCCAGCTCTTTTCCAGATGACAACTGAGAGGAGCGGCATGCAGTTTGGAAGGTGGCTCTCCAGGCTTTTCTTTTCAAGGTCAGAGAGGAGTCGGGGCAGCTCACGCTGAGAATCCACATCAGTGGCTCCCAGGGGAGTGAGGGGCCACAGGAAAATGCAAGGCTTTCTGAGCTGATTTGCTACTAAACCTTTTTACTTTTTAAAATGTTGGAGGGAAAAGCACTTAAAAATCATCAGGATACGAAAAGCCACTGAAGCGTACACTTTAAACGGGTCAATTGTATAGTGAGTTATATCTCAATAAAGCTGTTACAAATCATCCGGAAAGCTTAATATCTGAACAATGACTGAATACAAATATAGATTCTGGTTCGGTGAAATTGCTTTCATATGGTAGCAGGCGACCTTCAGAAAGATTATCCTATTCAATGCAAATGGACTCATCCCCAATGTGCCACCATCCCTTGGGGCAGTCACCTCCTGTAATATATACCCAAGTTCAGCAAAACATCCCCTTGGGGAAACCTCCACTTCTGCTTACCAGGTCGTAGCCCATGGAAATCAAGCAGGCTCTGAAATCCTCGTGGTCCATCAGGCCATTCTTCCTCTGCCGACAGATACAAACAGAGACGCTGGGAATTAGAGGCAAAGGAGCTACTCTACTTGACCCGAGGAACAAAATCCAGGAAGAGAGGGGACACCTGAGCTGGCCAAGGAGACTGTCAAGGTCACCACTGACTTATAGGAAGACCAGAGCCAACCCAGGGATGTTACAAAATGGTTTCTTAACCAGGGGAAAGCGGGGGGCGGGGTGGGGGGGGACAACAGACAAGAAAGGAAGACCACACACTGAAGAAAGCAATGGAAGGAAGCGCCCCGTGCCCCTGAAAATGACCCAGTCAGAAGCTGACTACAGCCACCAACTGATGGCTGAGCAGAGCCCACCACCGCTCTCAGCCTGGGCCAGGATGGTTTTTATTTTCAAGGTCCAAGAGGAATTGAGGCGTGGCCCTGCGTGTGTCAAACGTGGCCTCAGCACAAACCCTGTGAGGCTCCACGCTCGGCCACTCACGGTGGAGAGGAGGCCAGGGCAGGACACAGGGCGGCCCAGCCTCCACAGACCAGGTGGCCGCCCAGGCCCTATCTTATCAGAGATGACCATTAGGTTCAGCCCCGAAGTCCAGAATGGGATGCCTCACTGCCCGGGGCACCTCCAATTCAATGGCTCTCTTAAGGCTCAGAACTTCCAGGTCATTTTAAATCTTTCCTTTTCCCGCCGCCCGCAAATCCTGTCGCTAAATGCCAGATTTTCTTAGAGAGAATTGGTTTTAATCAATACTATTGAAATCAAAATACACTTCACTTTTTAGACGCCTTTACGATGAAAATGCTCACCATTTTGTTGGTGCATTTTCCTTAAAACATCTTTAAGAGTCGATTTTGTTCATTAAAAAAGAAAATTAAGTTTTATATGGCAAAAGAACAGGTTAAATTTCTATCAGGTGCTTTTACCTAAATAGTTCCTGAGGAAAAGGTCTGAAGTCTTTAGAACCACATTTTGTTAAGGACACACATTCGCTTATAACAAATCTAGCTTTGCTGCCACGTACAAAGGCGTCCACTGTCACCCGCACCGAACAGCACACAATCCTAGACGTCGTGGCCTGGGCAACGTCAGAGCTTAGCACCCGTCACCACGGTGGCTGTCTGCCTTTGGCATTCACCACACCCCGCCCCTGTGACCTTCTAGGGCCTGAAGACTTAAGCGAACGGCATGGGCATTCTCTTGAACATGTCTGAATGTCCCCAGTATTGCCCTGCAAAGAGCTCGAGGGGGAGGTACCCGGTCGAAGTGGTTGAAGGAGGCTCTGAACTCGTTCATCTGCTCCTGGGTGATGCCCTTGGCGTCCCTCGTCAGGATCTGCGTCTCCACCTCGTTGATGGTCCTGGCGATGGTCGTCAGCAGCAGCTCCCACCCCACGCGAATGTGCTGCCGGGAGAGAGGAGCCGTCAGCTCTGGGCCTTCTGGCGCCTCGCCCTGGCCTCCCGGCCTCCTCGCGGGAGAGTCGCCCAACGCGAGAGAAGCAGGGCTGACTCCCACCTCCCTACGCTGCTTCTCTCTCCACTCGCCCGCTTTCTGCAAGATTCTGTAGTGGGACATGCTCGGAAGCGAGGGCAGGGTTCTAACAGTGACATTGTAGATAAAATATACAGTGGACAGTCTCTTTGTCACTAGAAATATCTTTCCGTGTCACAAGGAACAGGAGGGCCCCGGATGACACCCACGGGCTCCCAGGGAGCTCAGATTGGTCAGCTGGTGGAATATGTCTGGTCCTCTCCCTGAAGCATGCAATGAGCTCCTGCTGTGATGGTGCTGCTGCTGCTGCTGCTGACAATGGTGCAGGGCCTGCTGTGGCTCACAGCCTTTTCTTTTCTTTTTTTTAAATATATTTTTATTGATCTCAGAGAGGAAGAGAGAGGGCGAGAGAGATAGAAACATCAATGATGAGAGAGAGTCATTTATCAGCCACCTCCTGCACGCCCCTGACTGGGGATCAAACTGTGACCTCCTGGTTCCCAGGTCGATGCTCAACCACTGAGCCACACTGGCCAGGCTGGGTCACAAGCTTTTTCACAAACGTGGAGGAGAGACTTAGAGATCTCCACCTCCCGCACTTGCAGGACTCAACAGGAACCAATAAGCCGGCGTGGGTGAGACCCGAGTGAGCCGGTCACAGCCAGAGAGGCAG
>NW_005370653.1:598183-598475 GCF_000412655.1 Myotis brandtii
GACCAGGGCCTCCTGGATGAGCTGGTGGTCGCCCTCCAGCTTGTCGATGTTGTTCTTGTAGTTGATGATGTTGTGCTCGTACTGCTTCAGCTGGTTCATCTGGTCCTCCAGGGCCCCGGTGATCTGGATGGAGCTGCGGGCAATCTCCTGGGACAAGCACAGTGGGGACCAGGTGAGCAGGTCTGGCCCGCCCCCAACCCGGAATCGGGTGCAGCGCCAGCTCAGAGACTGATCCCCCGTCGGGCAAAGCTGGGAGGCACCGCCCTACCTCCATCTTGTTCTGGATCCAGGG
>NW_005370653.1:598537-604080 GCF_000412655.1 Myotis brandtii
GCTCCTCCTGCAGGGACTGGTCTCGGATGGGCACCAGCTGCTTCACCTGTCAGGGCCCAAGGGCAGCAGGGGTTAGAGGCCAGCTTTGGTCCAATGGGAGCGACCAAGAGATGGGGTGATGGTCCCAAGTGTGGGGGTGGGAGCAGAGGGGGGGAGAGGAAGGGGAGGGGGATTCCCAACTCTGAGACTAAAGGGAGAGCTCATTCTAGCTGTGACTGCCGCCCATGCCTGCTTAAGACTGGGTGGCTGTGCGTCGGGGACACTAGGCTGAGTGGGTGGGTGTTAGGGACACTGGGCTGGGTGGGAACTGTGCTGGATTTTAACCAGGAAAATAAACTTTTCTTAAGAATGAGACAAAAGGCTCAAATAACCCTATTTTCACTCTCACTGGATTGGAGGCAGCAAGTGAGGCGAGTATTTTAGTTCCCAGAAACAGTTTTCTAAGCAATTTTCTGAACTGAAAAGTCACACACCTGTGGGACATGCTCATCCTGTATTCTGAAAATTCTTGAATAGGAAGCCGACCGCACCAAACTTTCAGCTGCGGTTTTAAAATAGTTAAAACTTGTGGTCTTAGTATCAGATTTTCCTTCAGGAAAAATCCTCTCTACTTCCCTTAAAAACCTCAGAAGTTGCTGAATGGCATTTAAGAACTTAGCATATTTTGTCGGTGAAATTTGGGGTAAACGATGCAAAATCAGGCAGTCACTCTCACTGCCCCGGGGTTGTTATGTCTGCCCTCAACCTCGGCTTCACGCGGGCCCTGGTCCCGCACACACGCCCCGTCGCCCACCTTGTCCCACTTGTTCCGCAGCTCGTCCATGGTGACGGTGCTGTAGGGGTTGCTGGAGCTGATCCGGATGTTGTAGCTCTGAATGACCTTCTCCACCTCGTTCTGGATGGCCATGATGGACTGCCGCTCGCCGTCCGCCTCGGGCAGCGTGGCCTTGAACTGCTCGTGGGCCGTGATCAGACTCTGACCAGAGACACAAGTGGGAAAACCGATCTTAGGTCATGCGAATGTCACAGTGTTCCGTGTTCCCGTCTGCACACACATGAATTTCTTTCCCTCCCTCCCTTCCTTCGTTTTTTTTTGTTTTGTTCATCCTCACATGAGGATATTTTTCATTGATTTTTAGAGAGAGTGGAAGGGAGGGGGAGAGACAGACAGAGAGAAACATTGATGTGAGAGAGACACATCAATTGGTTGCTTCTTCCTGCACCCCCAACTGTGACCCGGGATCGAGCCGGCAACCAAGGTACGTGCCCTTGACTGGAATCAAACCCAGGTCCCTTCAGTCTGCTGGCTGATGCTCTATCCACTGAGCCAAACCGGCCAGGGCCACGAATGCCTTTCTCCCTGCAGGGATCTCTGGAGGAAAACAAATCTGAATGCTTCAGAAAAGCTATTTTGTGCACAAAAATCAAGTTCTTTGAAATGGAAAAAAAAAAGATATCACGGTGACTATTTAATCAATGGCTAGAAACCCAAAGTCTTCAAAAACAATGTTCCCTTTTTTAAGAAAAATCATATTTGCTTCCATTATTCCCACCCCCAGCTTCTGTGTAGGTGTCTCTCTCTCCACCGAGGGCAGAGCTTAACTTCGCTGCCCTTTCTGAGGACCCGTGTGTGCCTTTGACGTCCCACGAAAGGAGCCAGCACTGCTGCCTTCACACCTGCAGACGCCCAGGAAGCACACCCCTCACTCCCCAAGGAGAAAAGGCACAGACGTGAACTCTTACCCTTCAGGCGCCATCAGACCTCCTGCATCCCACAGCAGCCTCCTGGGACAAAACCACCTGCTGCCGCGCGAGGACGGACGGGCCCCTACCTGGATCTCCTCGATGCTGTGGACGATGAACATGTCCTGCAGGTCCTCCATGGCGCCCTCCATCCAGTTGTTGAACGGGGCAGCTCTCTTGGCAAACTCCAGGTGCAGCTGGTCGATGGTCTCCAGCAACTTCTCGGTTCTCTGGACAGAAAGAAGCAGGCGCGATCACAGATTCGATAATAATAATAAAATAAACTGTCTGAAAATGTGCATATGCATTCCAGAGCCACACACGATTCCCTGACATTCTGGGAATCACAGCGTTCTCGTCATTAGCGTGTCGACACACAAGATTAACCACCGTTCACATCATCAGGCCGAGCCCGGCAGCTCTCTGCAGTGTCTTCTCAGTCAAAGAAGGGTTTGATGACATCCAAAGCAGCCTGGTTTGGCCCTAGCTGGTTTGGTTCAGTAGACAGAACCTCGGCCTGTGGACTGAAGGGTCCCAGGTTTGATTCCAGATCAGGGCACATGCCCGGGTTGCGGGCTCGACCCCAGTAGGCAGCCAAGCAGGAGGCAGCCAATCAGTGATTCTCTCTAATCATTGATGTTTTTCTCCCCCCCACCCTGTCTCCCTTCCTCTCTGAAATCAATAAAGACATATTTAAAAACAAAAACAACAACAAAGGAGCCTGGTTTGAAGGTACTTAAGAAATCCACGACATGTCACCTTTTAGAAAACTGAGATGCCCTGCTTGGTAAGTCAGAAGTGATTCCCTAACCACGTTACATAACTGAAAATTCAGGGCAGCCTCCCCATTTCAGTCCACAGTCACAGAGAGGATGCCTTTCCTGAAAGTCCCCACCTCATGGAGCAAGGAGGACTACAGGTTATTTTATAATTTTTTTATATTTTAAATATATTTGTATTGATGTCAGAGAGGAAAAGAGAGAGAGAAACATCAATGATGAGAGAGAATCATGGATCAGCTGCCTCCTGCACGCCCCAACTGGAAATCAAACCATGACCTCCTGGTTCATAGGTCAACGCTCAACCACTGAGCCACACCAACTGGGCCCCCTGATTTTTTTTAAAAAAAATATAGTACAAAACTCCCAACTTCTCATTTCCCTCTTTTTCCTACTTTTCCTACTCTCTTTGGAGGCCCCTTGCACCGGACAATCTGCTTTGTTTTATATACATAGTAACACAGAAAAGCAAGAAATCAGTGACAGGGACGTAGGGGAAGAGTCTGGGTTCCACATCCCCAGGCGGCGTAGAGACCTCACCTCCAGGGCCTCTCTCCGCTTCTGCGTAAGCGTCCCCAGCCTGTCCCACTGGTCACAGATCTTCTGGCACCTATCATTGACGTTCACTGCGTCGTGGTAGTCCAGCTCGCTGTTCGAAGTGAAGACAGAGATTAGCAGTCCCAGAAGATGGCAGGAAAAATGAGCAGAGTCCAGATAAAGAGATCATATATATACTAGAGGACCGGTGCACGAAATTCGTGCATGGGCAGGGTCTCTAGGCCTGGCCGGCCAATCAGGTTCCCCGCCTCCCCACTTCCTCCTTCCCTCTCTCCCTCAGCGCCCTTCCGCTGGTCACCCGCCATGTTCCGGGCCACCCCCTGGTAGTCAGCGCACGTCATGGCGAGCGATCCAACTCCAGTCTCCCAGTAGAACTCCCAAGGGAACAATTTGCATATTAGCCTTTTATTATGTAAAGGAGGATTTTTAAAAGATCTGGTAGAATTGGCAGGTATTTCAGGGTTTTGTTAATCATCACAGGACGATCTCACCCCAGATTCCTCCAGCTTCGCTCTCCCTAAACTCCAGACAGGAAAGAAGGCTGGGCCGGACTCCTCCCTGGGAAGGCTCCGGGGAGCCCTTCCCCCGTCCCCACACCCATGGGGTGGGTGTCCAGGGCCCCACATACTTGAGCTCCTGCGCGATGGCGGCGATCTGCTCCACGCGGTCCTGGTGGGCCGCCAGGTCGCTCTCGAAGGCCTCGTGCTTCCGCAGCAGGGCCCGCACCTCGGTCAGCGTCGCCGACTCATAATCCTTCTGCAGCAAGATCTGCTCTTTGCCTGCAAAGGTTGGCACAAGAGTGAGAATAGGCCTATGTCACCGGCAGCTTCTTGGTGCCTGCAAAGTTAGGGAATGAGCAGAGATTGTGGAATCAGCAGAAAAAGGAGGGGAGGACAGGAGGAGGCCAGGCCCAGCGTAGGCAAGTGTGGGAGGAATGTATTTCAAGTGCCATTTTGTGAAAAAAAAAAAAAATACATTATCTGCTCCATTAGGAAGTAAGAGGCTTAGTGCGAGAAAGCAGAGCAGAGAGAGGCCAGGATGCACGCTGCAGGTCCCGCGCTCGGGGCGGAGTTAGCAGCTGCCCCTGAGGCTCGGTCCAGGCCCAGCCAGGCCGCTCACCGTAGGCCCAGGTCTCGTGGGTGGACGCCTTCTGCCTGAACTTCTCGGCCAGGTGCTCCACGCGCTCCAGCCTCCGGATCTCGTTCAGCAGCCACTCCTCGTAGCCCTTCTCCGCCTGCTCCAGCCGCTGCCAGGCCCCGGCGATGTCCTGGGGATGGGGGGAAGGTGAGGACAGGGCAGGCCCGGTGGTTACACCCCGGCCTCCTGGACACCCCTGTGAGCCCCTCCACTTCACAGCTAACGGTGTTCCCCTTCCCTCCCCTCACCCCCTCCCCCAATAAGCATTCAAGTGTGTTAGCTTCCAAATGTGTCATTATTGCCCAGGCCTTTTAAAACGAGTACAGTTGTTCTCATGAGCGAGCAAATGCCTGGTGCTTCTCCAGATGTGGACAGAGGCCACGGGGCTTTATTTTCTGGCCAGAAGACGAGGACACCTCAACATGACTCAATTCGCAGCAACTTTGACTCAGTGACTGGGCTCCACCAACCCTCTGACCGCCCACTGTTTCCTGACATCACACAAGTGTCGGGCGTGAGCCACAGACTTTCTATAAGAGGAGCAACACCCATAAAGTCCCCATCCCCGTGCAGCCTTCCTGATGGGCAAGAGAAAGACAATGAATAATTAAACCAGTGTGGGCGTGCAGGAGGCAGCCAATCCATGATTTTCTCTCATCTTTGATGTTTCTCTCTCTCTCCCTCCCCTCTCCTTTCCTCTCTAAAATCAATAAATATCCTATATAATAAAAGCCTAATATGCAAATCGATGGAATGGCTGAACGACCAGCTGAACGACAGGTCGCTATGATGCACACTGACCACCAGGGGGCAGACGCTCAACGCAGGAGCTGCCCCCAGCCTGCAGGCCCCAGGCCAGCCAAGGCGATTGCCACTCGGGTCACCCCACAGATCAGCCCTGATCACCGGCCAGGCCTAGGGACCCTACCCATGCATGATTTTTGTGCACTGGGCCTCTAGTTACATATATATATTTTTTTTTTAAAGAATGACGTTATGTTCATTAACTGAGATGACGGGACGGGAGGAGGCCTGGCACTCACCGACACCATCTTGCCCTCGGAGGGCATGAAGGCCGGCCGGTTGCTGATGCGCAGCTTGGTCTGCAGGGTGTTGAAGTTGATCTCCAGCTGGCATTTCTCCTGCACCTTCGGGGGCTTGTGCTTCCGGCGGTAATCCCGGAAGTCCTCCAGCTTCTTCTGCATGGCCTGCATGGTCTTCTCGGGGGCCCGGTTCTCCAGCCAGGGGATGGTGCGGCGGATCCACTCCAAGAGCTGTTCCCAAAACACAGGTACACGGCTACAAACACCGGCAAAATGACCCGCT
>NW_005370653.1:604214-613862 GCF_000412655.1 Myotis brandtii
GGAGTGAAATGGGAGATATCTGTAATACTATCAACAATAAAAAATATTTTTTTAAAAAGGGGGTGGATGAACGTAATATTCCTATAACAACAGAATTGTAAGGCCCGACTGACAGGAGAGGCCAGGCACCTCTGGGCATGGATGGACACGTCAGTGCCCCCCCCCTACCCCACCCAGGTGGCCACCAGCGGTCACCCCGACCACCACACACCAGTGAGAACTCAGAGTCAGCACGAGTCATGTTTCACAAATGTGTGACACTCACAGGAAACTCGGGGACCAGACACTAGCAGACAAACGCTGGATGGAGCTTTCAAATGAAATAAAAATAAAAACAAACAAAAAAATGTGGCGAAGAAAAGTGGGTTTAATGTAAGCTCCAATCTAATGAATTCGGTTGCTGGACAAACGTATTGTAAATCTGGGACGGACTCAGTGCCAAAGCCTACTTTAACCTGATATCGAGCTTCCGGGGACATCCACACGACACAAGTGAAAATGGGAGTGAACGCCCGCGGACCGAGTCCATTGTTTTGAATCACCACCAGAGTCTTAGAAATGGGCTGCTCAGAAGCCACTGAGAAATGGCAGCAAATGCCCGGCCGGCGAGGCTCAGCGGTTGAGCGTCGACCTATGAACCAGGTCACAGTTCGATTCCCAGTCAGGGAACACGCCCGGGGTTGTGAGCTCAATACCAAGTACGGGGCGTGCAGGAGGCAGCTGACCAATGATTCCTCTCATCACTGATGTCTCCCTCTCGCTCTCGCTCTCCCTCTCCCTTCCTCTCTGAAATAAAAATCAATACAAACATATTTTTTAAAATTTGTGATGAGTCTATTAAAACCTATAGAACAACAGGGCAAAAAACTTGTGGGGGGGGGATTTCAACATCCAGAATCACACAGTTCCAGCCTGATAGTTTTCATTTTTTCTTCTTCCTTTAGGAAGATGGTTTCTTTAAGGGATGTTTTTAAAGCAAAATGATCTTAAAATAATGTGACTAGAGAGCTACTGTAGTTTTTGGTGACTCCACCAATGAATTCATATCTGAAATTAAAATAAGAAAATCACCAAAAAGGTTATTTCATATATTTGGCTCAAAGTTTTGTTTTTATTTTATTTTTAATATATTTTTATTGATTTCAGAGAGGAAGGGAGAGGGAGAGAGAGATAGAAACATCCATGATGAGAGAGAATCATTGATCGGCTGCCTCTTGCATGCCCCACACTGGGGATCGAGCCTGCAACCCAGACATGTGCCCTGACCGGAATCGAACAGGGGACCTTTCAGTCTGCAGGCCGATGCTCTATCCACTGAGCCAAACCAGCTAGGGCTGAGTTTTGTTTTTAAACCAATGGTTCTCAACCTTCCTAATGCCACGACCCTTTAATACAGTTCCTCATGTTGTGGTGACCCCCAATTTCACTGTTACAAAATTGAACATAATTAAAGCATAGTGATTAATCACAAAAACAATATGTAATGATAGATGTGTTTTCCGATGGTCTTAGGCGACCCCTGTGAAAGGGCCAAAGGGGTCGAGACCCACAGGTTGAAAACCGCTGTTTTAAACAAACAAAAACCCCACCACCTACTGTTTCTCTCATTCTCCATCCCCTCCCCCACGCTCACACATGCAATGAAACCGAATCCAAACTGGTGTCCAGGTACAGCTTCCGCGGAAGCCACTTGCAGACCGTGCTTCTTGGGTTCCCACGCATCTTCTAGGCCTCGCCAACCCCCGCACCTACACGCAACCGGCTGGGGCCAGAGGAGCGGCCTGGAGACTTACCAGGCAGCAGCAGGGCCAGCATCCCGCGAGCTGCAGCACCTGTGGCTTAGAGCCGCCCAGCTGGATCCCTGCCTGCGGGGAGAGAGCACAGGTCAGCAGGCACCCAGGAGCAGTGCCTGCAGAACCGGACACCCGGGCCCCCCTCACACCTCCCCCCCTCCTCCCGGACTGCCCGGCTTCTCCCTCTTCTCCACACTCACTTCTCCCAATAATCTTGCCGTTGGGTTAAGAAGAACCACTAGCAGCCCAGCTGGTGTGGCTCAGTGGTTGAGCGTCAACCTATGAACCAAGAGGTCACATCAGGCTCAATCCCCAGTAGGGGGCGTGCAGGGGGCAGCCAATTGATTCATGTATGTTTCTCTCTCTCACTCTCCCTCTAACATCAATAAAAACATGTTTTTTTTAAAAAAGAAAAGAAGGCCCTAACCGGGTTTACAGCTCAGTGTCCATGGTGCCTGCATTTTCTTTTTCTTTTCTTTTTTAATTAAATCTTTATTGTTCTTGATTGATTTTTTACAGAAAGGAAGGGAGAGAGATAAGAGTCAGAAACATCCATGAGAGAGAAACATCAATCAGCTGCCTCCTGCACACCTCCTACTGGGGATGTGCCCGCAACCAAGATTTTTGTCTCAAGGAATGTGAGGGGTGGTTTTTTTTGAGGTTCTATGACAATCACCCTTTGCCCATTTCAATTAAAACGGGATCCGTCTTGACAAATGTTAGGACACAGCCCTGAGCAGCGAGGGCCATTTCGAGCCGTTTCCAGGAACCGGGGCACGGGGAGGCGTGCGGGCTCCTGGTTGTGTGTCCTGTTTACAGCTCAGTGTCCCTGGTGCCTGCATTTTCTAAAGCACAAACGTTTCCCACAATTTAGTAATGACATCAAAGTGGTGTCTTAGAAGGAAAGAGAGACAAAACACTTCAGGAATGGCCTAAAGTTAAAGCTGTTTAAAAAAAGAAAAGGCATTCACAGTTTGGAATTAGGGCATCACAAGCACTTGGGAAGAGGCCCAGGTAGATGTGAAGTGTGCGCACACACACAGGCACACACACGCACGGACACGCATGCGGAGGGCAGCGCGGCCCCGTGGACGCGTGCTGGTACCTGCTCCGCGCCCGCGAAAGCATGGTAGAAACAGGACACGTACGTCATGATGGCCCTTTCGTCCGGTTTGGGGGTGTTGACAATGTCTGAGGGAGGGAAAAACAGCACAGAAAACACACACACACACACACACACACACACACACACACACGAAGAGCAGAAGCCATGGTGAACAAGAGAAGGACGAGTGGTTCACACCCACAGGTTCCCTGGCTCTGGGCCCGCACCCCGAGCCTCGGATGGCACCGAGATGGTGCAGGAGCGCAATGATTTGAACCTTCGTTTCCTAAGTGATCAAACTGAGGGCTTTTCCCTCCCTCACCTTCAATGGGCTTTTAAAAGTGCAGACAAGGCAGACTGGCCAGCGTGGCTCAGTGGTTGAGCATCCACCTATGAACCAGGAGGTCACGGTTCTTTCCTGGTCAGGGCACAGGCCTGGGTTGCGGGCTCCATCCCCAGTGTGGGGCGTGCAGGAGGCAGCCGATCCATAATTCTCTCTCATCTTTGGTGTTTCTATCTCTCTATCCCTCTCCCTTCCTCTCTGAAATCAATAAAAATATACTTAAAAAAATAAAAGTGCTACAGGGCATTAATGTGGGAGCCATGTGCTGTGGTCAGAATCAGAGTGAGTGGCCGCTCACTGCCACAACCTTTTGACCAGGTCAGGCCCTCCGCCACTTCTGCTGGGAGGGACGTGGGTCCCTCTGTGATATGTTGGGAGCGGCAGCAGAGTCCCTGCCCATCTCTGCACCCCACCCACCCCCTCCGCACCCCTACAACTGTCCCCGCTCTGCTCTGTGACCAGCCTGCTGCTGCAACAATGAAATCCACCGGACAAGCGTGTCTTGTGATGCCTCCACACGTACTTACCACGCCAGTTACAGAAATCCCCAAGCGCCACGACACATCAGAAGAGAAGGGTGTACGTGGCTGGCACACCCACGGCTCTTGCCAGCATTTGTATTAGCTGCTGAATTAACCATCAGGAAGAGAGGAAACGGAACCGCGGCAATGCCAGATTCGCTGACTCGCTTTTCAACTTTAAACTGAGCTCAGCCCAGCCGGCGTGAGCCAGGAGGTCTTGGTTCAATTCCCGGCCAGGGCACATGCCCGGGTTGTGGGCTCCATCCCCAGGGTGGGGCGTGCAGGAGGGCAGCCAATCAACTCTCTCTCTCAACACTGATGTTTCTCTCTCTCCTCCTCTCCCTCTCCTTTCCTCTCTGAAATCAATAAAAACATATTTTTTTTAAAAAAAAGAAAGAAACTGACATCAGTCACTGGACAGAATGAAGTTAAAAAGACACCTGGTGATTCCCCAACATGAAACCTCGTCCAACCTAGTCACTGGGTTTGCAGAGGGCACTGACAGAGAGGATGAGGGGTTGTGTCACGGGATGGAATCTTCCGGAAAACAACCACGAACGACGGCATGCTGGTGCACAGACAGAAAGCAGGTTTCAAAGAAAACTGCACTGAAAAAAAGACACACAACTGCCGCCTCGGGGCCGGATGGGCCTCCTTACTCGGAGGAGAGGGTAGAAGAGAAAAACGATGGAAAGAGATGGAGACACAGAAGGTGAGGGGTGGGCGGCGACCGGCTTTCCGTCCTCACCTTCTGGGCACCAGCGAAAGCATGATAGTAACAGGAGACATAAGTCATTAGGGCGCGCTCGTCGGGCCGGGCCGTGTCTACCACATCTGCGTGGAGAAAACAAGGTTAACTGCCCACCGTGCCCCACCTCTGGGGGCCGGAGCCGGGGACCTTCCCTGCACCCCACGCGCTCATGTCGTGGACACTTGGGCTCAAATCAAAGACATCACCCCTGTACAGGCACTGCCTCGCGCACGGCTGAGAAGCACCAATGGAAACGAAGGGATGGCCGAAGGGAAGGGCACCGGGCTCAGAGTCGGTCACATCCACGGCCTGACTTGGACCTGATTCCACAGGGCGCACATGGCGATGGCCCCGGAGACTCCCATCGCTGTGCGCGGGGCGGCCGGGTCAGAGACCCTTCTTCGGGTCCATGCAGAACAGGTGCGGCCGCACACCTAGAGCGGGGACCAAACTCGAGAGGTTGTGGAGGAAACCAGGGAAGCAAGGTTCATGTCCTTTTAAAAGCACGAAGACAGCCCAGCCAGCGTGGCTCAGGGGTTGAGCGTCAACCTATGAGCCAGGAGGTCACGGTTCCATTCCCGGTCAGGGCACATGCCCGGGTTGCGGGCTCGATCCCCAGTGGGGGGCATGCAGAAGGCAGCCGGTCCATGATTCTCTCATCATTGACCTCTCTCTCTTTCTCTTTCTCTCTCTCTCTCTCTCTCTCTCTCCCTTCCTCTCTGAAATCAATAAAAGTACATTTAAAAAAATAAAATAAGCATCAAGACAATAGGATGAGGCATTTCTGCAGCTTGTATCGCAGATGACAGTTCCAATGAGCCCCCAGAAAATTCCCACGTGGGGTGCAGAGACCAACACACAACAGGAGGTCCGGTCAACGGCAGGCGGCGGGATGAGTGAGCTGGGAGGGGACCAGGGCACAAGAGGACAATACGAGTGGCAGGAACAAGAGAAGTTAAGTCCGAGGGTCGGTGGCAAAGACACGGAGGCTCACGTGGGGGCTTGGCTGGGCGGGTGGGTTCATCATAGCGTCGCCACACACCTGTCACTCAGAAGATGCTCATGAGAAGTTACTCTACCAAGAAAATAGTATCGCTTTGGAGAATTTCCCTGAACCATTCAAAAAGATGAACGGAAGTAATGGGAGGCGGGGGTGTACCACAGGGAGGAGGCGATGAATAGCGTGCTCGCATCCCATTGGCTGCAAAGGATGCACCGAATGGCGATGTGCCCCAACCAGGGCTCAGAGACCAAGGAGAAACTCAAGAACAAGACGACGCACAGCAGGCCGGACAACAGTGAGTGAGCCTGGCTGCCCTTGACTGTAGACAGTAGGGGGCATGAGCGAACGGGAAGATGAATGTACTAAATGGCAACAGTTTTCTCCTCCCTTTAGCATCTTAGCTATTTTTTAAGAAATATATTTGTATTGATTTCAGAAAGGAAGGAAGAGGGAGAGAGAGATAGAAACATCCATGATGAGAGAGAATCATTGATCGGTTGCCTCCCGCCCTCCCCCTCCCGAAGATTGAGCCGACAACCTGGGCATGTGCCCTTGACGGGGAATCAAGCCCTGGACCCTTTGGTCCATGGGACGACGCTCTATCCACTGAGCTACACCAGCCGGGCAGTATCATAGCTATTAATTCAAGTGAGTAAGCGCTGGGTAGTCATTACTGTATGGACAGGTCAAGGAGAGGCCGCACAAATGCAAACTTAGAGAGGAGAGAGGGAGAAAAAGGGAAAAGAACCTTTCTCTGCTGCTTTATTGACTTTCTCCCTCGAAAGAGTTTGGAGAAACCATAAGTAGAATTAACACCTGTAATACAGGTGTTTGATAGATAAAAGGTTAAATTAATAAACAGGTAAAACTAGAATCTTAACGGAAAGATCGATGTTTTGGCCCCTCAAAAGATATGTGAAGTCCTACCCCCGGTCCCTGGAAATGTGACCTTATTTGAAAGCAGGGTCTTTGCAGATGTTCTATTAAGATGAGGTCCTTACAACAGGGCTGGGGAACATCTGGCCCGCGGGCCATATAAGGCCCGAGAAATCCTTTGGTCTGGCCCTGCCAAGGCATTAGGGGTGAGTTAATGAAATGTTCGGCTAAATACAGCAGGCTCATTTTTGAGTGGATAATTTTGTATGGCCCGTGAATATTATAACTATCCAAATGGCCCTTGGCAGGGAAAGGTTCCCCACCCCTGCCTTATAAAAAGGAAAGAGACAGACACAGAGGGAAGACGGCCACGGAGGGACGGAGACTGTGGCGATGCCACCCCAGCCGGGGGAGACCTGGGCCTCCCGAGGCTGTGAGGAGCCAGGAGGGTCCTCTCCGGGGGGAGCGTGGCCCGGCCAGCACCTCGGCTTTGACTAGAGCCTACAGAACCATCAGAGAAGACAGTTCTGTTGTGTTAAGCCACCCGGTGTCTGGGAATTTGCTACAGCAGCCGTAACGCAATCACCAAAAAGGAGAAGAAATAGAAGACTGACTATAATCAAGTTCTTTGCTTTTCCCAAAAGTGCAATTAGTGGAAGCAATGGGCCATGTTATAACTATCCAAATGGCCCTTGGCAGGGAAAGGTTCCCCACCCCTGCCTTATAAAAAGGAAAGAGACAGACACAGAGGGAAGACGGCCACGGAGGGATGGAGACTGTGGCGATGCCACCCCAGCTGGGGGGAGGCCTGGGCCTCCCGAGGCTGCGAGGAGCCAGGAGGGTCCTCTCCGGGGGGAGCATGGCCCTGCCAACACCTCGGCTTTGACTAGACCCTACAGAACCGTCAGAGAAGACAGTTCTGTTGTGTTAAGCCATCCAGTGTCTGGGAATTTGCTACAGCAGCCGTAACGCAATCACCAAAAAGGAGAAGAAATAGAAGACTGACTATAATCAAGTTCTTTGCTTTTCCCAAAAGTGCAATTAGTGGAAGCAATGGGCCATCAGAGGATAATATTGAAAAAAACATGGTAACACAGGTTCCTTGAGTTGGGGAGCCTTAACCCTAACCCCACCTTTCACATCTCATCACCCCCCTCGGTAGCCAGGGTCTCGCTCACAGTAAGTGCTCAGTCAGTGCCTGCTGAGCGATGCGGGAGTCATGAGTAAGTGGATGAATGAATGAGCGTCCTCCACCTCTGTGCTTGACACGGCTGCCCTGGGTACGACACGCGGGTTCATCGCACAGCAAGGGCGCAAAAGGCATCTGAAACTGTCCCCTGCGGGAGGAATGCTGAACGGCAAAGTACTTCGCTCCTTCCGACCTAGCGAAGCAACATTGAACTTGGACTAATTACAAGTGGGACGTGAAAATTCGAGAGGCGCAATCTCCTTGTCTGAGTCAATGCCTTCTAGTTGGAGGGAGGACTTTTTCCTCGGGGCGTCTTAAGCACCTCATAGGAAGATTTCTTTACTACAGTTGTCTCTACGGGGTAAGAAAATCTATGTTGTTAAAAAACTAAAACAGGACGTTTTTCTTTGAAAACCGCAAACCGAAGCATCCTCTTTGACCAGCTCCTCTCTCCATAGTTTTGCTGGCTTTTCTTGTGTGTATGTGTGGGATTTTTAAAAATAATTTATGAACAAGCTACTACTTGTTCCTCTAATACTCATTGAGGAGCCCTAATGCTCCAGATGAAACCTGGCGGTAAAGTTTTACAAATCCCCGGGCGTGGCCACTGCACACGCAGCCCCCAGATGGCGTCCACCCGCCCCGGCAGGTGACGCGGCATCTCACCTTCCGCGTCCAGCATTTTGGGAATGTCCAGATGCTTCTCCGCAATCTCCATGGCCAGGTTGATATTTCCCACTGGGTCGTCCTGCAGGGAAAACGACACATGCACATGTTTAACGATGTGTTTTTGAACATTTAGAAAAATGATTTAAAAAAAACCCACACAATCCATGCCCAATGCAATTCATAACACGGAGGCTCTGCGGGCGGGAGGGACCTGGCCAGGCATTTCCTCTGGGCAGGATCTGGAAGGTGTCTGTGGAGAATTAACCCGACACCCTTGTCTTAAATGTACAAAAGCACAGGCTGAGGAGCAGGAAGCCTGCCCTCAGGTGAGCACCTGTCATGGACGAATGAAACTCCGTCTGCCTGTCTAGTAAAATCCCTCATTTTGCAAATAAAGAAAGATTAATTGGAAAATTTAGACACTGTCTGTATGTTTGAAACATTTTAAAAACTCGGGGATAAAATATAAGCTTTGAAAAGCTGAGCAATTCTGGTCCATCCATTCCCTTAGGCCAGTGGTCGGCAAACTGCGGCCCCTTGAGTGTGGCTCTTCCACAAATTACCATGTGCGGGCGCACACGTACAGTGCAATTGAAACTTCATGGCCACACTCAAGGGGCCAAAGAGCCGCATGTGGCTCGTGAGCCGCAGTTTGCCGACCACTGCCTTAGGCGACCTTCTATCACAGCGCTGTGGTCCCATCTCAGGAGGGTGGTGAGTAGGTGACAGCTAGCACGGGCGTGCCAGCCCGGACACCAACAGCCATGCACGCCACACAGGTGAGGGCAGCATGCAGAGGGGCGGGCTCCCCCAAACACAGCAACAGGGTATGAGGGGCCAGCTAAGCGCACCAGCCACCGGGAAGTGGCCCTGCTGGGCATGGGGCGGGGGGGAGGGGACCGCCCGTCCTAAACCCTAAACCTCACGCAGAGCAACTGTCCCCCAAGGGGGACAGGCCCGGTTTCTTCCTCCAGCACAGGTCACATTCTTTAACCTCTTTGAAAGGAAGCGTTCACGGACTGTGTGAAACGTAAGCCCGCAGAAGCTTAAGCTTAAAGGGAGAGTGAACATTTCCTGAGTTTGGTTTTCCGAAGAGAGCAAACCCGAAATCAAATCCTCCAACTCCGTTTCTGAGGCGGCAACTACTATCTGCGCCCACAGGGAGATGATTACGAAACGCCCCTCGTGTGGGAGACAGGTTAATCCGTGCTCAGGCGCTAGGCCTTCCACAAAGGCCAAGGGCCTTGAGAAGAAGGCGGGGAGGGTTTGACCCTCCCCCCAAATGCACGCTTCCCTCCTCACGTCTACCATCCAGGGATGTCAACTCTCTAACACAGACCTTCAGCCTCCTTTGTGGGGCTGCGGGCTGCATGTGTGGGAGGTGGGGGGGCTCGGGCT
>NW_005370653.1:614437-620273 GCF_000412655.1 Myotis brandtii
GTGGGAGGTGGGGGGGGCTCGGAGCTGGACCACATGCTGGGGGGGTGGACTGGGGGGCCGACCTTGTTCAGCTTGGAGTAGTCAATGAGGTCGGGCCGGTGCCGGTGGATGAGCGCGCAGAGTCCCAGGCCATCCTTCCAGCTGCGCCGCGTGGAGAAGAGGAGGACACGGGTCAATGTGAGCAGAGAAGGCAGCAGGGTCTGCACGGCCGGACCTTCAGGCCGAGGGGCCCTCACTGCTTCATGTCCGACTTAATGCACCCAAGGCCCCAGGGACCGCCGCCCTCCCCTCCCAGCGACCTGTGCCCCTTCCTCAGACGCCAGTCTTCATCCCGGGGTCCCTACGGACTGCCGCCCCCTGGGTGTCCGCTTCCCATGTTCAGCTCCGGGCCCCCCTTGCCTGTGCCCCTCCCCGTTGCCTCCTGGGCTGGTTCTGTGCTGGGAGCACCGGGAGGGACCAGGAGGAAGACAGCTGGCGCCTCTGTCACTGTCCCTCCATCCCGACTGCTTCCTTCCCTCTGCCTTCAGGCTCTGTTCTGGACCAGGGTCAGCCCACTGGCCACGCCCAGGGATGCCCACCCTGACATGCCCAGCACACACGTTCCTCCCAGGGTTCTCACACTCCTGAAAGGCCACTCTTGGTCCCAGGTAGCCTTTGTCCTTCCTCACAAAGCAATTTTCAAACTATACTTTGATTTATTTCAGAGAAGAAGGGAGGGAGGGAGGAACATCAATGATGAGAGAAAATCATCGATGGGCTGCCTCCTGCATACCCCCTACTGGGGATCAAGCCTGCAACACGGGCATGTGCCCTGACGGGGAATCGAACAGTGACCTCCTGGTTCAGAGGTCAATGCTCAACCACTGAGCCACACCGGCCGGGCGCCTACTTCACTTGAATTCCAACACACGAAGCTGATTCGGGAGCAGAAGGACAGGGGTGTGACCAGGCCCTGGGATCGCAGACCTGCTTGGTCTCCTCCCCACTGAGGAGCCATCCTGGGCCATCGCCCAGGTGGGGTGCAGGCCTGGGAGAATGGCTTCTCACCCCCATGTCCTGAAGGCCCCATCTGGCGCCACATACCACCCACTCACTCACTCACTCACAGAGCTGTTACCAGCATCCCTCACCCAAGTCACATGGTTCCCCTGCGAAACCCTAAACCAGGGGTCCTCAAACTTTTTAAACAGGGGGCCAGTTCACTGTCCCTCAGACGGTTGGAGGGCCGGACTATAGTTTAAAAAAAACTATGATCAAATTCCTATGCACACTGCACATATCTTATTTTGAAGTAAAAAAACAAAACGGGAACAAATACAATATTTGTATTTGCATGTGGCCCACGGGCCGTAGTTTGAGGACCCCTGCCCTAAACCTACAGCCGAAGTCCTGCAACAAACATGAATGCCCTCAGCGAGAGGCGCAAACAAGGGTGCGGACACACACGGCACGGCGCCCCCGCCTGGGGCTCCCCGAGCAGGCGAGGACCCCGGCCCCGAGCTCACCTGGTGTGGAAGTTCTGAATGTTGACATTTCGGTAAGGAGCGGTTTTCCGCTGACACCACAGCAGCAGGCCTTCCTTGGCAGAGGTTTCTGCAACGACAGCCAAGAAGTGTCCCCGGGGACATGCTCACCACGTCACTGGCCCAACTGTGGCTCCGTCCCAGGGGCCAGCGCCCCGAGCAGCCTCTCCCCTCCCACTCTGGGCGCGAGGACAGAGAGGGAGCCTGTGCCTGGCGACACTCGGGGACGCAAAGCGGACAGGGCGGTGCGGCTGCGGATTATGACGCCACGCACATGAGACCAGATCTCGGGGCCCTGGGGACGCAGTTTCCTGTGAAAACTGTCTACGTGTGCACGGTTTATGACGCCATGCACCTGTCACTCACCTCATGCGTAATTAATATTCTTAGGGAAACGGAACTCACAGAGGCCACCTGTCCCAAATGTGTACCCTTACCCAGAGATTTTACACTGAAGATTTTTACTAGTGAATTTCAAGTTCAGCCACTTGAGTTTTGACCAAATTAACTCCCCCACCCCCACCCCGACCCTCATGGTACCGTGAAGCTATGTGGCTCAGACTCCTGCTGCTGGGAGCACTGCGCAGGCACGGATGGCCCAGCTGCCACACCCCTGCCCTCTCCAACCACACCCCTGCCCTCCCATCTGCCTCACCCCGGCCTTCCCAGCTGCCTCACGCCCGCCCTCCCCAGGCACACTTCCTCAGGCTGCCCCTCTCCACTGCAGAATGACTCTTCCTTCCCAAGCCCTCCCTCCTCTTCCCCAGTACGGGTGTCAGCCAAGCGCTTTGGCCTGAAGGCTCCCTCTGGCATCATCTGCTCTCCCACTTCCTCCTCCACAGGCCTTTCCCCAACAAATCGTGTACATTTCTGTATGGACCGAATGTATGCCCCCCCCAGCCCCCAAAAAATCCATATTTGAAGCCCTAATCACCAGTGATGGTATTTAGAAATATAGCCTTTGGGAGGCACTAGGGTTAGATGAGGTCACAAGGGTGGGGCCCTCATGATGGGATTAGTGCCACTCTAAGAAGAGAGATCAGAGTGCTTGCATGCACATGCACGAGTTCTGTTTGTCTGCCTGTCAGTCTCTCCCTGCTACCTGAGGACACAGCAAGAAGGCAGCCATTTATCACCTGGTCGAGGGCTTTCAACTGTGAGAAAATACATATCTGTCGTATAAGCCACTCGGTCTGGTACTAGACAGCGTCTAATGTCGCCTGGCACTTGCTTCTGGCGGATCCAAACGGCTCCTCCGAGCCACTTACATGACCTGGGATTCTGCCTGCGCTTACGTTTTAACAACTTAGATTCTAAGCCTTAGAAAGTCCCTGTAAACATGTGGACTCTTACCTAACACTGGCCTTCCATCTTAGCAAGGGCTTGAAGTTGATTTTTTTTTCAAATCACAATAAGTATTCTGTAATTACTTATCTCAATTGTGACAAATAGTTCAGACTTTTCTTTGACCTAAAACCCAGTTGAAATAAACAGTCCCTAAGTCTCCTGTGCTGGAAGAACAATTTGAATGATTCCTGCTCGTGTCTCTTGTCTAGCAAATTCTTGTTAAGGAGCAAGAGGAAGTTCTAAGACCTTATTAGTATACTAGAGGCCCGGCGCATGAAATTCGTGCACTCGGGAGAGTCCCTCAGCCCAGCCTGCACCCTCTTCCAGTAAAGGAGCCCTTGGGGGATGTCTGACTGCTGAGGAGGTGGGAGAGGCTCCCACCACCGCCGCTGCACTCACCAGCCATGAGCCCAGCTCAGGGCTTCTGGCTGAGCGACGCTCCCCCTGTGAAAGCACACTGACCACGAGGGGGCAGCTCCTATGTTGAGCATCTGCCCCCTGGTGGTCAGTGCTCGTCATAGCGGCCAGTTGTTCCACAGTTCGGTCGATTTGCATATTAGCCTTTTATGATATAGGATTAGCTGGTCCAGATGTTGAAATGTGCAACTCCGTACCCAGCTGTGCTGCTCTCTATAGCTGCTTGCCTTTGGGTCCTGCCCAATGCAGTGAATAAGAAAAATCGCATCATGAGGAAATGAAACTATGTTTTTATAGCTTAAGTGAAAATTAGGTTAGGAAAGTAAACACGTTAAGCAGATCGATAGAATCTTCTAACTGCTACGGAAGTTGGTTGTGCAGGCCAATGAGTTTCCCTGATTTTGTTCTGTTTGTGTCTGAATGGGGAGCGCAGTTCTTTCCTTGTTTAATCGAAGCGGACTCTCTCCAAGTCCACGTGTTCAGCAAAGGTCAACAGCCTGTACCAAGTATGTCTGTGCCTGTGGACACGCCACCCCCCGCAGGTGCAGGTGGAACCCAAAACACCGCCACCTGGCACACAGACATCCACTCACGAAACCCCAATCATGGGTGCAAAAACCATGTTAGAAGTAGGCAGTGTCGTTTGTCATTCCGCCATGAAAAACCGTATAACGCACCCGGGAGCCCCATGGACTTCCATCTGGATGGCCCTCACCAACAGATATATTAATCTCACACCTATATCTAAGGAGAGGCCCACCATCTGTTAAAGGGGCCTGGCTCCTTAGAGAATTCCGTTGCAGCCTGGCCAGTGTGGCTCAGTTGGTTGCAGCGTCCGCCCGTACCCCAAAGGGTCCCAGGGTCCTTCCTTCCATCACGTAGGTGACTGTTCGATTTTATACCACCAGATTCAAACTTTAACTTGTCAGCTCCCCTTACAAAGTGCTCGGAGTCTCTTAATACAATCCGATTTTAACCACGTCTTTACCTTCAACTGAAATGTCCTGAATGGCAAAGCGGAGGATGATGGTCCAGATCATGCCCAGCGTCATCTTCACATTGCCGTCCACAATTTCTTTAGAGGAAAGAAAAGCCAACAACAGACTAGTGTTAAAGATAACACAACCAGAACCTGCAGTGTTCCTGTAAGTTATGCTTCCCATACGTCTTGGCTTCAGAGCTACTGGAAAAAATACATATGGAAAGACCAGCTTATGTTTCCATAGGTGTCGAGCTGTGTCTAGTTAAAAATTCTTAACCAAATGTCTCCTGTTTAAATGAATTCTGAGTTAACACCAAGCACAAGGCTTACCTATGCATAATCACTAAATACAATGCATGAGTTTCCAAAGTTTAAAGACGAGATGAGCTAAAGTTCTAAATATACTTGTGCCCCTTTTTCCTCAGGGGGTACATTCCAAGGACCCAGTGGATGCCTGAAACCGAGGACAGTGCTCACCCCTAAACATCACACCCTTTTCACGTAAAGGATGTACTTCACTTTCTCTTTGGTGTATCCGAATTGCCAGCGCCACTACGCTCACGCTTCTGGGCCATGACTAAGGGTGACTTGAACCCAAGTGGACCCGAGAACCACTGGGCCAAGTGACTGACAGGTGGGGAGCACAGACAGCGTGGAGATGAGGGACAAAAGGATGATTCCCATCCCAGAATGGAGTGGGACAGAGCAAGACACACCACACTGCTCAGAACGCTGTATACTTTAAAATGTATATATTGTTGCCCAGCTGGCGTGGCTCAGTGGTTGAGCGTCAACCTACAAACCAGGAGGTCAAGATTCAATTCCCGGTCGGGGCACAGGCCCAGGTTTCGGGCTCCATCCCCAGTGTGGGGCGTGCAGGAGGCAGCCAGTCCATGATTCTCTCTCATCATTGATGTTTCTATCTCCCTCTCCCTTCCTCTCTGAAATCAATACAAATATATTTAAAGAAAATAAAACTGATATGTTGTTTATTTCTGTAATTTTCCATTTAGTATTTTCAGACCACGGTTGACCATGGAAAGTGAAACGGTGGACATGGGGGGACCACTGTAGTGACGTACAGAGAGCACAGGCTCATGGTCAGCCTGGTCCTGCCTCCAGCCCCCGGCTGGCAGGTTCATGGGGCAGGTGTGCATCATGGGGCAGGTTCATGGGGCAGGTGTGTATCATGGGGCAGGTTATGGGGCAGGTGTGCATCATGACAGGCAGGTGTGTCTCGGCTCCTGCCTCACTCACAGGGATCCCTTTCTCCTCCCTGGGTCACTTCCTTCCGATTGACTGGTTCTCACCCAGCGTCGATGGGATGATACGTTCTTTCACTCCTGTACTCTGAAGAGGATGGCATTACATTCGCCTCTATTCTCTTTACAGAAAGCCCTACAGCAGTGGTTCTCAACCTTCCTAATGCCGCGACCCTTTAATACAGTTCCTCATGTTGTGGTGACCCCCAACCATAACATTATTTTCGTTGCTACTTCATCACTGTAATGTTGCTACTGTTATGAATCATAATGTACATATCTGATATGCAGGATGTATTTTCATT
>NW_005370653.1:620534-630389 GCF_000412655.1 Myotis brandtii
GCCCCCGCGAGCCCCCGCGGCCGCTCACCTTCCGCCCCGATGGACACCAGCTTCACGCCTTTGCTGGCGATGTAATCCAAGGCTTTGTTGACGTTAGCGATTTTGTGGAAGCGCATTTTTCCCCGGTCGGGCTTGGGCAGCCTTTCCCCTGTCGGATGAAAGCCGATCAGTGTAGACAGAGAAAGCAGCCCCCGCTGCAGAATCAAAATGCCAGCATCCAGCTGGCGGGTGGCTCAGTGGGTGAGCCTCGACCTCTGACCCAGGAGGTCAGGGTTCATTCCTGGTCGGGGCACGTGCCTGGGTTGTGGGCTCCATCCCCAGTAGGGGGCGCGCAGGAGGCAGCCAATCATTGATATTTCTCTCTTCCTCTCTGTAATCAATACAAATTTTTTTTTTTAAAAAGCGGAGAGGGCAGCATGGGGGCCGCCATACATGTCATTTTTCTTTCTACTTTGTTACGAGGGGGGTGATATAAGCACTACCCTAACGTGTCAATTGTGAACAGAACACACTCCCTTTTTACATAGAACAACCCCGGCTGACTGCCCCTCCAGAGGATTTCCTTCCCAACTGCTCCGCGTTCTTGTCCAGCGGGTTCCCAGGGAATGTGTGCTGCAGCCTCTACGCCTTGGCCACGCCTGCTCTCACGCAGACGCACGCTCACGCAGAAGCACGCAGACGTAGACATACGCACACGCACGTACGCAGACGCACGTACACGCACACGCACGCTCACGCACACGCACGCTCACGCACACGCACGCACACGCACGCACACGCACGCTCACGCACGCAGACGTAGACATACGCTCACGCACACGCACGCTCACGCACACGCACATACGCAGACGCACGCACACACAGACGCTCGCGCACACGCACGCACATGCGCTGCGCGGGGTGAGGCACCCACAGACCTGAGATGACTTCCAGCAGCAGCATGAGCTTCAGGCCGTTCCTGAAGTCCTCCTCGATGTTCTCGATCTGGGTGCCGGCTTTCCGCAGGTGCGAGTTGCACCAGGCCGTGAAGGTCTGCAAGAGAGCATGCGGCTCAGCGCGGGCTCAGGGGCACGCGCGCCACGGGGACACGTGCAAACCAATTTGCAGTAACATCACACAGGGGCACACGCTCCACAGAGACCACGTGCGGCTCAGCACGGGCACACGCTCCACGGGGAACACGTGCAATCAAACCCATTTGCAGTAACAGCACACCGGCACGTACTGCACGGGGAACACGTGCGGCTCAGCCGGGCACACGCTCCACGGGGAACACGTGCGTCCCAGCACGGGCACACTCTTCACGGGGAACACGTGCGGCTCAGCTGGGCACACGCTCCTCGGGGAACACGTGTGGATCATCACGGGCACACGCTCCACGGGGAACACGTGCGGCCCAGCACGGGCACACTCTTCACGGGGAACACGTGCGGCTCAGCTGGGCACACGCTCCTCGGGGAACACGTGTGGATCATCACGGGCACACGCTCCACGGGGAACACGTGCGGCTCAGCCAGGCACATGCTCCTCGGGGAACACGTGCAGATCATCACGGGCACACGCTCCATGGGGAATACGTGCGGATCATCACCGGCACACGCTCCACGGGGAACACGTGCGGCTCGGCACAGGAACACGTGCGGCTCAGCACGGGCACACGCTCCACGGGGAACACGTGCGGATCAGCACGGGCACGTACTCTACGGGGAACACGTGTGGCTCAGCCGGGCACACTCCTCACGGGGAACACGTGCGGCCTCTCATGCGTGCTGAGGGGGTCTAATGTGGTGCAAGAAATGATTGGAGGCCCAAGGACAAGGTTTTAGTAAAAGTCCTCTTTCGTAGACCCACACCTTTTATTGGGTGCACCAACCTGAGGACCTTTTGCCGTCAGTTTGAAAAGAAACCTGAAAACCTTTTGTATCGTAGGGAACATGAACTAAATCAGGACGCACTTACACAACAGAAATCAGCCTGCCTGCAAAATGGATGAATAAATCGTGTGTCCACGCTGCTCAGATGTCGTACTTTGGAGCAGAGGTGGGTGGTGTGGTGTAGCAGAAAGGGGAGACGGGGAGGGACCCCTCACCCCTAACCACGCATTACCCCGGAGGAACAGCAGTGTTAAGTTAGTAACTAAGCCAGTCGAACCGATTTGCAGCAACATCAATCACTAAAAAATCAATAGCAGCCTTGGCTCGCATGGCTCAGTGGTTGAGCGTCGACCTATGAACCAGGAGGTCACGGTTCGATTCCCGCTCAGGGCACATGCCCGGGTTGCGGGCTCCATCCCCAGCGTGGGGCTTGCAGGAGGCAGCCGATCCATGATTCTCTCTCATCATGGATGTTTCTCTCTCTCTCTCCCTCTCTAAAATCAATAAAATATATATATATTTTTAAATTAGTAGCAGTGGCAACAAGAACCTCCTGGCACAGACCTGGACTGCAAGACAATTAGACACGGCCCTGCCCTGAGGGCTCGGGGTGTAGCAGGTTAACAAGTTTCCCGCGATCTTCAGAGGAGCGGTGGGCGGCATACGAAGCGGCATCCAAAGTCAATTCTGTTTACTTTTCAAGCGTCTTTTAACTTGGCTTCCACTTGGGCACGATTTCCTGCCAGAACCAGATTAGAAACCCTCCTGGCAGCTGCGGGCTAAGAATGCACACTGTCCCCGAGTCTCGCAACAGCTGCTGGGCTCGGGAACAAAGTGCCCGCAGGCCACACGGGGCGGAGGCACACACAGGCCCAGTTAGAGGCGGAACACGAACCTCTCCAAAGCAGGCTGTTCCAGGGACGACCACAAGCGGACAGTTTCCATAAAATTGATTTTTTTTTTCTGGGTAATAAAGAGGATTTTTCAAATCGGACTCAGAGTCCCTAATTGCAAGAAAAATGTGACAGCGTTACATGCAAGGGCCAAGAGAAAATAGAGGCATTTTCTTGGATTTGCAGCAATATAATTCCACCCTGACAGCCTACGCTGATCTTCACTTTCCCTAAAACACAAGCAAATTTTAGGTCTAAACAGGAGAAAGAGTCTAAGAATGAGTAATCCATTTCCTGGGCTCAAAATTCAAGTGGGCCCGGCTGGTGTGGTTCAGTGGTGGAGTGTCGACCTATGAATCTGGAGGTCATGGTTCGATTTCCGTCAATAAAAACATTTAAAAAAAAGACATGGCGTCAAACAGGAGGTATGTACGTAGGAGAGAGTTGATTCTAAGGATCTTGCATGTGTTGCCATCAATGACCAGATGTCTTGGACATCCATCTGGGGCCTGAATGTCCCCATAACTGTCGTAAACATCTAATGCCACAGTGAGCAGCCCTTTCGTTCCCCGCCCACAAATCCCTGCTTCGTCTCCCAGATCATGCGAGATAGAGAGAAATAAAAACATCAATGATGAGAGAGAATCATCGATCGGCTGCCTCCTGCACGCCCCCTACTGGGGATGGAGCCCACAACCCAGGCATGTGCCCTTGACCAGGAATCCAACCCGTGACCTCTTTGTTCCTAGGTCAATGCTCGACCACTGAGCCACACCAGCCCGGCTCAATTCTGCCTTCTTCCCCCTCGTGCCACCTGCAAGGAATCCAACCCGTGACCTCTTGGTTCCTAGGTCAATGCTCGACCATTGAGCCACACCAGCCGGGCTCAATTCTGCCTTCTTCCCCCTCGTGCCACCTGCAGAACCCAGCACCCAGCAGGTGCACCTTAATTCACATATACAGAATCGGTGCCCATTCAACTCTAACACACTTCAAGTGTAAATGGTGACAGTTTGCATCACAACTTCACAGAAGCCTCAACAGGACCAAACTGCTGCTTTTCACTGGGTTCCAGAAAAACGCATAAACACCAATGCCATCGCTCAAAGACAAAGTAAGAAAGAAGGCAGCCTTTCCCATCGGTTCACCCCAACAAATTCTGCCTGCACGCGGGATTTCAGATCTCTTTCTACCAGTGTCAGGATGCCCAACAATCTCAAATTAAGGGGCATGAAGGACACAAACTTCGCCAGCAGCAGATGCCCGGGACCCAGTGGCATCAGTATGTATGTGTTAATAGCATCTTATTTGTCAGACTTTCTGGGACAAATCAGAGAGAACATCAATCAGAGATTTTATTTATTTTTTTTAAGTATGTTCTTGTTGATTTTTAGAGAGGAAGGGAGAGGATCGATGCTCAACCACTGAGCCACACTGGCCGGGCCCATCAGATTTTTCAAACTGAAAAAAAAAAAAAAAAAAGAGATGGAGGAGCTAAAAATCTGCATCTGCTCAAGTTTCAGGCTTTTAAAAAGGATAATTACCATGTCAACCTTAACTACAGAATCCTTAAATGTTCCAAAGGACTCGCGGTTATCTTGCCAAAAAAAGCGCAACCTTGTGAAAAAGGAAAGGCAACCTGCCGGCCGAGGGCATCTAAAAATAGGCTGGGGCTCGGGGATGAGACTGTAGGCGAGCAGGTTAACGACAGCCGGAGGCTGGGCCCTCGCGGGCCTGTTTTCACTCAGAAATGCCAAGCCAAGGAATGTTAGGCTCCGACTGCCGGGCTCATGGACCAAGGCCATTTAGTTCCCGAGCTGTTTGGAAAATGTAAAGAAAAGTAAAATTCTGAGGCTGCCTCACGGGAGGAAAAAAAAAATGCTTCTTAGGGTTTTTAACGAAGCCAAACGAAGCCCAGACTAACTCTGGTTTAAGGAATGGCCTCTGGATATGTGGCATCTAATCCCTAACTCCCAAAAAGGGTGAAGCAGATTAAAGCTATGGGTTTTGGAAAGAGGAAATGGCTAATGAGGATGTGTGTGTGTGTGTGTGTGTGTGTAGATATATATATTCCATAATAATAAAAGGGTAATATGCTAATTAGACTGGACGTCTTTCCGGACGACCTTCCGGACGAAGCTGGGGCTGCAAGGGAAGCCCGGGTCCTGGGTGCAAGAGGGAAGCCGGTGCTGGCAGCTGGGGGAAGGACTACTCTTGCACAGATTTCATGCATCGGGCCTCTACTAGATAGATAGATAGATAGATAGATAGATAGATAGATAGATAGATTAGATAGATTTTTATTTATTTCAGAGAGGAAGGGAAAGGGGGAGAGGGAGAAACATCAATGATGAGAGAGAATCATGGATTGGCTGCCTCCTGCACGCCCCCTACTGGGGATCGAGCCTGCAACCCGGGCATGTGCCCTGACTGGGAACCGAACCGTGACCTCCTGGTTCATAGGTTGACACTCAACCACTGAGCCACACCAGCTGGGCCCACTGGAATTTTGAACTGAGGAAACGTATTGTCCATGTCTGTTTTTTATATTTATATGTCATGATTTTACCTTAAAGAATTGTCTTCCCCCCTCCCTCCCCCCACCATAACTCACTTTATTAAGCCCTCAGGCAGGAGTGCAGATGAGAGAGAGACATGGCACAGGTTTAGAGTCCTTTTTCCAAAAAGAGGCCCAAGATCCAAATAAGCTAAGATGTTTACTATTCCAGTATAATTTTATCGATTTTGATGAAGACACATAGGAATTGGTACACGAGAATGATACACAGAACTAGCTGGAGCCTATCGCTAGTGGGTCTTAAATTACAGTATGCCCTCTCGTCCTGTGGAAATGACAACTGTCTTCGGTCTCGGCTTACTGCATTCCTTCTCCATGGCAAGCGCTTCGTCTAAGATCCCACATGTGTCCCCATGTTCCCTCTTACATGGGTCTCCATAAATAATACTGCGTTTGGGTTGAATTATTTAGAATTGCTCGTGGTTTCATAAAGATCCTACATTGATCCAGAAGCTAGTGTACTGCCATCTGTTCATGTCCTCCCTGCTCAAGAAAATATTCTACAATCATTTCATTACCACTCTCAGGAGTCCTTATTACTCATCCTCCTAAATTTTTTTTTAAATATATTTTTATTTATTTCAGAGAGAAAGGGAGAGGGAGAGAGATAGAAACATCAGTGATGAGAGAGAATCATGGATCGGCTGCCTCCTGCACGCCCCCTTCTGGGGATCGAGTCTGCAACCCGGGCATGTGCCCTGACCGGGAATTGAACCATGACCTCCTGGTTCATAAGTTGACTCTCAACCACCAAGCCACGCAGGCCGGGCTCATCCTCCTAAATCTTACTTTTCAGCTGCAATTACTCATCCTGACATCTCTGTAACCCTCGGGGTAGACATCGGACATTTCTCTGAGCCACTGACATCCCAGGCTAGTTTGCAATTCAGGCAGTCTCTACATTAATTCCAAGGGGTGTTCTGAAATTCTTGAAACAAAATCTTAATTATAAAAAATATGTATAACAGCCTGGCCGGCATGACTCAGTGGTTGAGTGTTGACCTATGAACCAGGAGGTCACGGTTCGATTCCCGGTCAGGGCACATGCCGGGGTTGCAGGCTCCATCCCCAGTGTGGGGCATGCAGGAGGCAGCCAATCAATCATTCTCGATCATCAATAATGTTTCTCTCTCTCTCTCTCTCTCTCTCTCTCTCTCTCTCTCTCTTTCTCTCTCCCTCCCTCCCTCCCTCCCTCTAGTTCTTTCTCCCCCCTCCCCCCTTTCCTCTGTGAAATCAATAAAAATATATATATTTTTAAAAGATAACAGCATTCTCTCTTTTAAAGAACAGTTCATGATCTTGATGAAACTCTCCATTTTAACTGTTAAATGGGAAAAAAAAGAGTTAAGATTAGAAATAGGCAGATTCTTTACAAACTATTTTAAGGCTGGAAGCATATGTTAAACTAACCAATCACGCATCTTCAGAATCAAAGTCGAAGTCATTTTTGCTCTAAAAGGTAAAAAATAAAATAAAATAATGGGAAGCTCAAGAGCCACATGAAAGCTGGTGGAGCCTGATCCTCTGAGCTCGGCGGCACCCTGCGGCCCGGCGCCCGATGGAGCCACGGGCCAGGTGCTCCGTGGGGTCACAGCTGCCTCCCCCACGCTGGCAACCGGCGTGGAGAATTCCTGTGAGGACTCTCTGGTAAGCAAGCCTTTAAGCCTCCCTGCAAACAGCCGTGCATTCGACCGATCCTGAGCCATGCTTCCCAAAATAACTTGTTCCCTTGGAGCCCCGGTACTTATGTGCACGCAGTGGTTCTGTGACAGGCAGGCCCAACTGTGGCTCTGTTTGTTTGTTTTAATATATTTTTATTGATTTTAGAGAGGAAGGGAGAGGGATAGAGAGATAGAAACATCCATGATGGGAGAGAATCATTGATCGGCTGCCTCCTGCACGCCCCCCACTGGGGATCGAGCCTGCAACCCAGGCATGTGCCCTTGGCTGGAATCAAACCTGGGACCCTTCAGTCCGCAGGCCGACGCTCTATCCACTGTGTGGCTCTGTTTCAGGCAGTGGCAACATTCATTGGGCTTTCATCAGTCTCTTCTTTTAGAAAAAAATTATTGTTTTATTTTATTGATTTCAGAGAGGAAGAGAGAGGGAGAGAAAGATAGAAACATTAATGATGAGAATCATGGATCGGCTGCCTCCTGCACGCCCCAGACTGGGGATCGAGCCCGCAATCAAGGCATGTGCCCTGACCGGGAATGGAACCGTGACCTCCTGGTTCCTAGGTCGACGCTCAACCACTGAGCCACACCGGCCGGGCTCATCGTTCTCTTCTGGAGGATGAAATCAAGCTTAAAGAAAGGCACACTGATGTCTCCCCGGCCCCAGTCCAGCCCAGGCCCGCAGCCGGGGAAGCCGCTACTACTACACAGACGGTAAAATAAGTATTCTTTAATTCAAGTTCATCATCCTGTTACTATTTTCAGGGACCCAAATACATGGCTGCTACACAGAGGGATTAAGCATCATTAACAACAAAACAGCTCTCAGCTCCACGCCCCTTTCCCCGCCCCCGTGTTCTGCACAGAGCACACAGTTCTTTTTTTTTTTTTTTAAATCCTCACCCGAGGATATTTTCCCATTGATTTTTAGAGAGAGTGGAAGAGAGAGGGAAAGACAGAGAGAAACATGGGTGTGAGAGAAACACAGTGCTTGGTTGCCTCCTGCACGAGCCCCAACCAGGGGCCCGGCCGGGAAGGAGCCTGAAACCAAGGTAAGTGCCCTTGACCAGAATCAAACCCGGGACCCTTTGGTCCATAGGCCAACGCTCTATCCACTGAGCAAAACCGGCTAGGGCCAGAGCACACAGTTCTAAGCCAGCAACAGCCCCCCAGCAGGTGCGTCTACAGGTGTCCTGGACATATGGGAAGAGCTCTGGGTGAAAGAAGGATTTGTACAATCAGGGAAGCAGGGCCTTGCCAAAGCTCCTACCCACTCACACGGGAGGGTCCCAGACTGAGATGATCTCCATCAAACTCTTCCCGGGGCTCATGCTGAATGAGACTGTTGACAAAAATATATACTAAAGTGTTCGTATCCTGAGCCATTTCAGACGATTATATATCACTAGAGGCCTGGTGCACAAAATTCGTGCACGGGTAGGGTCCCTAGGCCTGGCCGGCGATCAGGGCCAATCTGTGGGGCGATCAGGGGGGCCCCTGCTGGCACGCACCTTGGCTGGCCTGGGGCCTGGGGCCTGGGGGCAGCTCCTGCATTGAGCATCTGCCCCCTGGTGGTCAGTGCACGTCATGCGACCGGTCGTTCTGCCAGTGGTTCCGCCATTTGGTCAATTTGCGTATTAGGCTTTTATTATACAGGACAGTATAAAACCCATAAATATATGCTTCTATATTGTAGCATAAAGTGACTTGGTAGGCAATATGGCAAGACACCAACATTACTTTTTTCTAGGATCTGCATTTCCTTTTCTTTTTTTCTTTTTTTAAATATATTTTATTGATTTTCCACAGAGAGGAAGGGAGAGGGACAGAGAGCCAGAAACATCCATGAGAGAGAAACATCGATCAGCCGCCTCCTGCACACCCCCCACCGGGGACGTGCCCACAACCAAGGCACATGCCCCTGACGGGAATTGAACCCGGGACTCCTCAGTCCACAGGCTGACGCTCCAGCCACTGAGCCAAACCGGTCAGGGCGGATCTGCATGTTCTATAGTGAACACCTATGACTTCTGTGATCATTTTTTTTTTAAAACAGCAATGTTTTCTTTAATCATGTGTACAAATGACTAATGTAGTTAGTAGAGTTTTATTTATTTTTTTAAAAATATATTTTATTGATTTTTTACAGAGAGGAAGGGAGAGGGATAGAGAGTTAGAAACATCGATCAGCTGCCTCCTGCACACCTCCTACTGGGGATGTGCCCGCAACCAAGGTACATGCCCTTGACTGGAATCGAACCTGGGACCTTTCAGTCCGCAGGCCGATGCTCTATCCACTGAGCCACACCAGCCAGGGCTTCTGCGATCATTTCAAAACATGTCTGTAGACAGTAACTGGGAAGCGTGCGTACAATTTGTGAGCCCAGGTTCTTTGCTCCTCCCTGGTCATCTGTGACAAGAAAGGATTCCAGCTCCCCACTCAAAGCAGGAAAAGCAGTGGTCACAGGAGCAAAGAGAGGACCAGACCTGTGACCTGGAGGAGGTCACGGGGTCGATTATCAGATCAGTGCGCAGGAGGAGAGAGTACATCCCGTCAGGGCCGACTTCACACGTGCGCAGAGAGAGCTAAACCCTCCACATTCACAGGATGCTAAGGGCGTCCCTCCCGCTTTCTTAGACAGAAGTGCTTTCTTCCCACAATTCTTCTTCTCCTGTTGTGCCCGACATCCTGGAGTTAGCTATGCCTTCCGGTGGAGGCATAACTTATCTCAGGAGCTAACAGATACTCCATATTCCACGGGGCCAAGACCCCGGGGTCCTGTTCCAGCAAGTAAATCCATTCAAACCCCACCTTCAGGCTGGCGGGCGAGTGC
>NW_005370653.1:630407-636894 GCF_000412655.1 Myotis brandtii
GGGGGGGGGGGGGGAGGAGTGTATTTCTCCAGGAAGAAAAGCAAAGACATCCCGACAGCTCAGTGGCTCCAAGTCATCCACTAGAGACATGTTGCACCCGGCCGGTGTGGCTCAGTGGTACAGCATCGACCTATGAACCAGGAAGTCATAGTTCAATTCCTGCCTGGGTTGTGGGCTGGATCCCTGCTGTGGGATGTGCAGGAGGCAGCCAATCAATGGTTCTCTCTCATCATTGATGTTTCTCTCTCCCTCTCCCTTCCTCTCAAAAAAAAAAAAAATAGGTGAAACTATCCCTAGTTTCTGATCTAGAAAACTGTGGGGAGGGAAGAAGCATGTGTGTGTGTGTGTGTGTGTGTGTGGACTCACACAGATACGTGTGTGTGCAAAACATGTTCCCTGACGTCTGTAGAGACCAACCTCTTGTCCTATGACGCTCCTTCCTTTGAGATGCGCCGCGCACCGCAGCCAGCCCACTGCACCCTCATCTCCGCTCTCTGTTTTTCCGGAGGAATCAGTGCTGTTCCCAGGGAGACGGGTACAGTCCAGACTGTGCTCCAGCGTTCTCCGCGTCAACTCCTCTGCTCAGCGCGGCAGCTCCCACCCACTCCAGCTCCCGTTTCTGTAGGTGTCCCAGCTGCGCCACGGCGGTGCCTTCTGACAGTTTCTGAAGCTGCATGCGCGAAGTTTCCAGCTAAGGGTTCTATTCCTCCCTCACCCCACACGCAAGGAACATCTCACTTGGGGTTCGAGTTCCTTCCTTGCTAAACGCGGCCTAGGGGTAGGGCAGTCCCCAGAGGAGGGTGACAGTCTCAGGGCGACTCTCCGTCCTGGAACTCCTGCACCTGTGACGGCCATAGCAAGCCTCCACCTGCCTGCCCATCCATACCTTCCTCTAGACCAGCGGTTCTCAACCTGTGGGTCGCGACCCCTTTGGCGGTCGAATGACCCTTTCACAGGGGTCGCCTAAGACCATCCTGCATATCAGATATTTACATGACGATTCATAACAGTAGCAGCATTACAGCTAGGAAGTAGCAACGAAAATAATTTTATGGTTGGGTCACAGCATGAGGAACTGTATTTCAAGGGCCAGAAGGTTGAGAACCACTGCTCTAGTTATTGAAGGCCACCTGAGACCCCAGCCCTCCTTCACGCCATGGCATGTGGACACAAGACGTGCCCCTCAGCACTACAGGTCACTGCCCTGCACCTGATAACACACCACGTAAATACCTAGCTCTCTCCGGGCCAGTGTGGCTCAGTGGTTGAGCGTCGACCTAGGAACCTGGGGGTCACAGTTCGATTCCTGGTCAGAGCACGTGCCCGGGTTGTGGGCTCGATTCCCAGTAGGAGGCATGCAGAAGGCAGCCAATCAATGATTCTCTCTCATCATTGATGTTTCTCTCTCTCTCTCCCTCTCCTTTCCTCTCTGACATCAATAAAATACAATTTAAAAATAATACCTAGCTCTCCATCCGGACACTGTCTCCGGTGCGCCAACAGTCCCTCCGCATTAGCTGTCTTTACTTGTCAATGCCGCTGTCTTGAGCTTGAAGTCCAGGCGCTCGAAGGGTGAGATCATATCTGCTTAATTGGGTTTATACCACCGCCTGCCCTGGAACAACACCGGCTTATTTAATACGTTTCCTAATCCCTCCTGATCACTCTCAAATGGGTGACTTCCTCACGGCTGCCTCCATCGCCTCTGGCCTGTGTGCTTGGGGCCCCCAGCAGGGGCCCTCACCCGCTCCGATCTCTTCTGCAAACGATACGGGTACCACAGGGACGGGGCTCTTCGGGGCTCAAAACCTGCTTGGACAGTGAGGCCCATGCTCGCTCCACCATCCCAACCCCTACACCCTGGCCCAGCTACCCATCCATTTTCTCTCAAACTTGAAGCTGCATCTTTTTTTTTTTAAATGTATTTTTATTGATTTCAGAGAGGAGGAGAGAGGGAGAGAGAGAGAAAAACATCAATGATGAGCGAGAATCATGGATCGGCTGCCTCCTGCACACCCTCTACTGGGGATCGAGCCGGCAACCTGGGCATGTGCCCTGACCGGGAATCGAACTGTGACCTCCTGGTTCATAGGTCAATGTTCAACCACTGAGCCACGCCGGCTGGGCTGAAGCTGCATCTTTAGCTTCAGTGGAGCCTATCTCCTCTTCACACCCTTCCACCGCACCCCTCCATCACACCCCTCCATCACATCTTGAGTAGCAGACACATCCAGACACAGCTGCTGCCCTCATCCCTGCGGGTGGGTGAGGGGGTCCCATGAATTAACGGATGTGAGGTCAGGGTGCTTTGAGCATGCTAACTGGTTACATAAACACATTACTGCCCTGGCTGGCTTGGCTCAGGGGCTAGAGCGTCGGTCTTCGGACTGAAGGGTCCCAGGTTCAATTCCAGTCAAGGGCACATGCCCAGGTTGTGGGCTCGATCCCCAGTGGGGGGCGTGCAGGAGGCAGCCCATCGATGATTCTCTCTCATCATTGATGTTTCTATCTCTCTCTCCCTCTTCCTTCCTCTCTGAAGTCAATACAAATATATTTTTAAACTGTGAGCATGCAGAACTTCAGTTTCTTTAGGAATGATGGAAGCCGATCGGAAGTCTGAATGTGGACCCCATGAAGGACTCCCATGCTTCCTACAGCTGCCAGCGGCACTGACCGATCCTCTAGCCGACCACACACTAACAATGCAAGGCCCCTTATGTACGGAAACACGAGCCACTTCCTTAAAAGGTCTGCGCCAGCCTCGCAGCGGGGACAGCGCCCTGCGTGGGGAGATAGCGCACATACTCCGCATTGCTGTCCTGACCAGTCACCTCGGGGTCGGGCTTCGGAGCGATGAGGGGCTGAATGTGGTCCTCAGGCTCCAGGGCAAGCTTGCTTCTGCACCAGCGGTTCTCAACCTTCCTAATGCCGCGACCCTTTAGTACAGTTCCTCATGTTGTGGTGACCCCCAATTTCATTGTTACAAATTGAACATCATTAAAGCATAGTGATGAATCACAAAAACAATATGTAATTATGTATGTGTTTTCCGATGGTCTTAGCCTAAGACTCTTAGGCGACCCCTGTGAAAAGGTCGTTTGACCCCCAAAGGGGTCGCGACCCACAGGTTGAGAACCGCTGTAAACACCGAAGCTCTGGGAGTTTCTAAAGTCCCGTGCGAAGAGCCTACGTTATGCGAATACAAATATTCCTACCCCTGTTTGCTAAACAGCCCTGAGAGAGAAGGGGGTGGGGGCGCTTGGAAACGCCTGTACGTCCCCATGACAAATGCAACATCGTCCGCATTTCCCACTTTTGCAAAAAGGATCCCACTTCTTCAAAAAGTTGAAAACAATGACCACGGGACCCAGAAATTTCACTTCTGGGTGTGAAACCAACAAAATTGAAAGCAGAGTCATAAAGAGATGTCTGCACACCCACGTTCACAACCGCGTTATTTATTCACGACAGCCCAAGAATGGAAGCAACCCAGGCGCCCCTCGACGGACGAAAGGATAAACAGAATGTGGTCTCTCCATACCATGGAATAGGATTCAGCCTTAAACAGGAAGGAGATTCTAACACACGCTACTACGTGGGTGAACTTGGAAAACATTCTGCTCAGTAAAGTAAGCCAGTCACAACAGGTTAAATACTGCAAGGCCCCACCTTCAGGGCGCACCTGGAGGGGCTAGTTCATAGCCCCAGGAGGTGCCATGGCGGCTGCCAGCGCTGGGAGAGGGGAGAATGGAAAGCTATGGGCTCGTGGGTACACAGAGTTGCGTTTAGCAAAATAAAACGAGTTTAGGAACTGGTTACATAACAAAGTGAATATACTTAATCCAAGTGAACTGTGCACTTGCAAATGGTTAAGATGATAAATTTTGTTATATGAATTTACCACAATTTAAAAAAAAAAATCTCTCGCCCGGCCGGCGTGGCTCGGTCGTTGAGCATCGACCTATGAACCAGGAGGTTATGGTTCAATTCCCAGGTCAGGGCACAGGCCCGGGTTTCAGGCACTATCCCCAGTGTGGGGCGTGCAGGAGGCACTGATCCATGATTCTCTCTCATCATTGATGTCTCTCTCTCTCCCTCTCCCTTCTTCTCTGTAATCAATCAATAAATATATATATGTATATATATATATTTTTTTAATTTCTTATTTTTAAAAAAAACAGCGCTACACTTTTACTAAGTCCTTCCTCAGCGAGGGTGGCCACAGCCCGAGACTCTGCACTTGGCTATAATTAGGCGCCGCGACCGTCCTAACCCTGCGGACGTCATCATGTGCTACCAGCATCTGTTGACAGATCTCATACCCGGCATATCACTGAAATGGCAAGTGTGGAGAAGGTGGCCCACAATAGAAGCAAAGGCATTTGCCCTCGCCCTGTTCCAGCAGCGTGTCTCATCGGACAGAAATAGAGGCCGGGTCTCGGCTGCACGGCCCTCGCGGGTCCATATTATCTCCGGGACCCGGGTCGTTTATACCAAAAGTGGAAGCAGAGGTCCTTCCGGAGCTGCCCGGGCCTGTGTGTTTCCCCCCAGTGTCTACAACACTCAGCCTATCTTACGAAACAAAATAAATTCTCATTTTTGAACGTTCTAGCATGACCTGGAATCGGGATCAGAAAGTATAATCATCTCTTAATAATATACTTCAAGTGCTAGACAATGATAATAGCAACACAGGAAACCAACACCTAAAAAAAATTGCAAAGCCATTATATCCAAAAATATCGTGAATACATTTTTAAAAAATTAAATACGGCAGAAGACTTATGTCGATATTTGGGAACGGACATTAGCTCTACTCTGTGACTGTACCATACTTTAAAAACCAACAGAAGCCACTGTGATGAGTCTATTCTAAAAAGTGATGGGCAAATGACCACATGACCCAGACTATCTGTCCAATTCCTTAGCTATTATACTGGACAAAGCAATCTTTGAAACAAAGAAGTTTTTTTAACCCATGAAAAATGTAACAAAATTGTAAGAAAAATTTTTTTAAAGGAACACTCACTGCTAGGAATCAAAGTCACTTTTTCACATCTTGCTGATCGGTGATGCATCAGCTCGTCCAAATGACACATTAATAATCCTCAGCCCACACATCTCCCTCGCAATAAGTCATGAAAGACCGTGGAAGGTTTGAGATTTTCATTTTTCCTTTATAGATTCAACTTCTACTTAGGACTTCCATTCTCTGGTTTCCAAGAAGGTAGGGATGGTTGGAAGTCTTAGGAACTAAGGTGGGAAATGAAATGTAGCTAAATTCAAGCTTTAAAACAACAACAGTAATAATAATAATAATAATAATAATGTTATTTTAAGAGAGACAGTGGACAATAAAACAGAAATCCTGCTTGGTTATTTAATAATTATCCAAATATGAGATCTCTCTCCTTCCAGCTAACATTCGGTTGGGAGGGAAGTAGGGGATGTGTCTTCCAATCCTATACTGATTCGCGTGAACTACCCTGTGATCACGCACAGTGTCGGCCGTGGCGGTTCCCATGCACACACTTCCATGCACACATGTGGTCAACAAAGGTCATCCACTTAGCAACAGGACCTAAGAAGGGAAATCCACGTTGCTCCACCCCCTCCCTCCCCTCACCCTCCCCTCCACCCGCCAAGTAGGGGGAAGCACAGGGCGCCTTGCTCTGCCAGGGCAGGTCCTCGTAGGCTGGGTGCGCAGGTCTGCGCTGGCAGCAGGAGGGGGATTATCTTCCTGGTGAGCATCCCTGCTTGTCCCAGCCAAGGGATCAGGAAGAAACCCTGAAGAGTGGAATGTTCCACTGGGCCCCGGGGAGTGCCAACCGGGGTGGCATGGGGCGCTGAGGGCTGGCTCAGCCCCTGGGCCGGGCACTGACCTCAGGGACCCATAAATAGAGTGTGAATCATCAGGGCGTTATCGTGAATGTCCAGGGTTCGGGCAGCACCCCCTCGAAGGAGCCCGGGACACTCGGGAAAGGGTTTTCAGTGGCTGTTGGGGGGCAGCCCTGTGAGCACAGCGGGGCCAGGAGGCAGAACTCGGGGGCCAAGGTCACGGGCTCAGGGTCTGGTCTGATGGGAGTCGGACAGAACCATTGAACACCGTTCGCTTTGTCCTCTCGTGTCACTCACACGCGCGCGCACAGGACACCTGGCTTCATGCCTGTCCCCGGACGTGCCCCCTCTCACCCGGCGCCCGGCTGCGAGGACCCGGACAGCTCTCCCCACGGCCGGCGCCCGAGGGCACGAACATGGCACGTGGGGGACAGACCCGTGGGGGACACGGACACGCGGGGGGACACGGCACGCCGGCTGACCTTCCTCTGCTGCTTCTCCCAGGCGGGGTCCAGCAGCAGGTCGCGGTCCCACTCCTCCTCCTGGATCATGTACTCGTCCTCATCGTACACGTAGTTGTACTGCACGCCGGGCTCGATCTGGTTCATGGCGCTGGGTGTCGGGGGCTGCGGGCGGACTTGGACTGACT
>NW_005370653.1:637200-643056 GCF_000412655.1 Myotis brandtii
CTACGCCCCTCCCACTCCCCGCCCACCCTAGTCTTCGCCCCGCCCACTCCCTGTCTACCTCCCGCCCATCCACGCCCACAGTCCGCATCGCAGCAGGAGCTGGGCGGCTGTGCGAGGTGCAGGGACTCCTGGCGGCTCGGGGACCCTGCTCCCACCGCGCCCATCTGTCCCTCTGGCTCCTGCGTCTGGACCCGCGGGCGACTGGGTGAGCACCCTGATGGGTGGGTGTACATGGGCCAGGAGGATCCCCCACAGCCTGGGTCCCTGACCACCCGCAACGTTTTCAGTACATCGTGTGCATATTCACCTTTTCCGTATAGCTGAACACATTCACTAGCTAGCCGTCACACAGGTCACACATACACCCCTAAAAAGTAACGTTTGAGAGCCACAGAATTCTCTCCTCTCCCCCTCCTCTGCGTCCTCACCTGGGGAAATCGAGGCAAGGGACTTGGACCCACCATCTTAAAATGTCAGGAACCCAAACCATGGCAGGAAGGGTCAGCCCTCACCTGCCCCTCATCCACTTAAAAGAACTGACGATGGAGGGCCAGCAGCCAGCTTCCTGTTACATGTCCACCTCGCCCTGATGTGTCCACTCAAGTCTTTTCATCCCGATAGCGTTGGCTAGCTCTTCGCTGCAGGAACCACGAAAAGGTCACTTGGGACAAGCAATTTGAAAATTTTCATCACATTTATGATGAGCCTGCTGTAATCTAAACACTGCACTGGAGATATAGAGATGAGCTCATAGGCAGGGCTCTTACTACCTGAAGCTTGTGTTCTGATTGAATGAAAGTTGCTCACAGATGCTACACAACTGTGGTTCCGGGTTACTAATTTGTTGATGTGTTTCAAGCTGAGAGTATGCCTGGATTTATCATTATTGTTCCTTAGAATTTTTACATCCCTTCCTTTTATTTCTGCAAAAAGTCTTTGGCAAATTAGCAAATACATCGCATTAACAGTTAATAAAGCATTTGCGCTGGAATGGGAAAATCCCCAAGGGCAGGATTTTGTCCTGTTCACAGCTAGAATTGCCAGTGATTAAAACTGTGCCTATTTCGCTCTGGGTGCTCAAATTTTTGTTGAAGGAATAAGTATCCCTGGAAACAGGGGCTGGCTAACTTGCTTGGGATTTAAAGTTTATATTTGGGGTTTGAAATCATACTCTCTGAATGAGTTTATCAGTAAAATCTGACTATGAGAAACTTGATCAACAATTACAAGATCTGTTCGTCTTAGTCATCAAATTTAACTGCAGAAATCAAGTTTCAGATGAGATTTAAAAAAGGCACCGATGTGCCTTCCTATGTGGGGGGAAATAAATGAAAGAAAGATTTTCAAGACTTGAAGAGGTTATATAACCCATCCAAGGTCACACAGCTCAAATACAAAGTGGGTCATTACAAAACCCATACATTCAACAGGTCGGTCTTTTTAGTTTCTTAATGTTGTTTTTTTCTGGACACACTTCTGCATGTTTCTGTATAATCTTTCTAAAATGTCATTCCAATGCAATCTTTTTGGAAAAGATTTGTCAAGAACTGTAAATTGACCCTTCGACCCAGAAAATCCGTTTTTATGAATCTACCCAACAGATATGGACAGATGTTCGGTGTGGAAGAGGCTGACGAAGGAAGTGATGGAACATCTCTAAACTTGTATGTCGTGATTTAGACATGAAAAGCAAGTTGCAGAAGTGACTTCTCTTGTGGAAGAAAGTTACATATGTCTCTAAAATGTTTGTATTTAGAAGAAAACATTCCAAAGTGTTCATAACCGTGAGCCGTGGGGAATGGAGGGTGGAAAGACTGGGAACTTTAACTATTTATTCCATGTGGTTTTGTGCTATTTGTTTTTCCCAGTCAGTACCTGTTATGTTTATGATAAATGAGTGCCTCTATGACTCCAGGGGTGTTCTCGCCGGAGAACAATAGAACATCAAGAAATAAAATCTTATCTGTTAATCCAGTTTAACTTTGCATTCAACGTTTTGTCCGCCTACAGTTGGCTCCCATTGAACTTACTGTCAGTTAGAAGGTTGATGAACACAGAACCAGAAAGCAGCAAGGGTCAAGAAGAGATAAAATTCAATCCCATTGTTGTTATTTACTGTGAAGAACAAACTTAAAACAACATGAAATCCTTGACGTATTCAACACACATTCTCCTCTGCCCACTGTTCTGTCTCCTATTGAGGATGTTGATGGGGTTCAGAGTCCCTTAAAAAAGGACAGGTAGGGGGCCTGCCTATTCAACAGCTTGAAGGTATTTCAACTTGTTTGTTATAAATGTACATTTGTAAATGTCAGACTTTCTTTAACCCTGCAGACAATTAGTGTTGACAGATTCTTGTGAATGCTTTCAGAATTTTTGTATGCACAGTCACACATAATAAGTACTATTTTTAAAAAACTTAGAACTAAACTATCTGAACTAGTGTGCAACTTCCGTTTTGAATGTAACATGCCTGCAAAAGTGATTTCTTTTGTGGAAGAAAATGACATATGTCTTTCAAATGTTTGTATTTAGAAGAAAACACTCCGAAGTGTTCATATCATCGAACTACGGGGAATGGAGGGGTGGAAAGAGCATGGGTCGTGGGCTGAAGGGTCTTGGGTTCGTTTCCCGTCAAGGACACGTGCCTCAGTTGCAGGTTTGATCCTCGGCCCTGGTCAGGGCACGTGTGGGAGGCAACCAATCAATGTGTCTCTCTCACATCGAAGTTTCTCTCTCTCTGTCTCTCCCCCACTCCCTCCCACTCTCTCTAAAAATCAAAGGAAAAATATCCTCAGATGAGGATTAACAACAACAAAAAGTGGTCATCAGTAAGATCGGTGAACTTGAAGACTTAGCAAGAGAAATCATTGAAATGTATAACAGCAAGAAAAAAGAATTTAAAGAACAAAACAAAAGCAGAATATCAGTGAGTGGTGGGACATCCAGCAATGTAATATGCAAGTGACTACTCCCTCAAGAAGAAGGCTGAGGGAGGGAACAGAAAAAAACATTTGAAGAAATAATGGCTGGACATGTCCTGAACTTCACAAAAACTATAAACTCATCGATCCAAGATAATCAGTGAACCTGAAGCACAAGCAACATGAAGAAAGTGCTATCCAATTGCTCAAAATCAATGATAAAGACGTAATATGCAAAGTGACTACTCCCTCAAGAAGAAGGCTGAGGGAAGGAACAGAAAAAAACATTTGAAGAAATAATGGCTGAACATGTCCTGAACTTCACAAAAACTATAAACTCATCGATCCAAGATAATCAGTGAACCTGAAGCACAAGCAACATGAAGAAAGCTCTATCCAAATTGCTCAAAATCAATGATAAAGAGAAAATCTTAAAAGTAGCCAGGGGAAAAAAGACATGTTTTACCCGGGAGGTGGGGTGATGGGGAGGTGGTGAGGGGAGGGAGGTTGGTAAGGTTATAAGCAGGTGAGGGTTCCAGCAGAGTCTGGAAGCACTGTGAGGTGAAGACAGCAGGTGACCATCTTCAAGTATTAAAAGAACACTGTAAACTCAGAATTCTACACGCAGTGAAGATATAGTACAGAACGAAGGCAGGTACTTTTTCAGACTCATAAAACCTGGAGGAGTTCATCACCAGCAAGAAAGGGTAAAAGAAATCCTTCCAGCGGAAGGAAAACGACAGCAGGTGGGACGAAGCCATTCTAACAGGTGTGCAACGGTGCCTCGCTGCTGTTTTAATCTGCAATTCCCTGATGACATGGATGTAGAGCATCTTTCAGACGCTTATTTGCATCTCTCTCTTTTCTTTTTCTAAATGTATTCTTATTGATTTCAGAGAGGAAGGGAGAGGGAGAGAGAGATAGAAACATCAATGATGAGAGAGAATCATTGATTGGCAGCCTCCTGCACGCTCCCCCTCCCCCCCCCGCACCCACTAGGGATCGAGGCCACAACCTGGGCATGTGCTCCAACCGTGACCTCCTAGTTCATAGGTCGACACTCAACCACTGAGCCACACCAGCCGGGCTGTAATGATCCTTTTAGTACATTTGTACCGCTTAGACCAGCGGTTCTCAACCTGTGGGTCGCGACCCCTTTGGCGGTGGAACGACCCTTTCACAGGGGTCGCCTAAGACCATCCTACATTACGATTCATAACAATAGCAACATTACAGTTATGAAGTAGCAACGAGAATAATTTTATGGTCGGGTCACAACATGAGGAACTGTATTTAAAGGGCCTGAAGGTTGAGAACCACTGGCTTAGACTCATGCAGTAAGCTCTCTAATCACGAGCATATTTTGCAATTAGCAAATTAGCAACGATTCCTCTTTTACAAATGAGGATGAATCGAGACCCTAAAAGAAACCAACTCAATATGCATCTACCAATATTAGTTACCCGGGGACACTGCTCGGGTGAAGAGCCGTGAGGATTCTGAAAGGGTCCCCAACGTGGACATTCAAAGAAAGCGGGGTGTCCTACAGGGGCTGGAACGAGGGCCACGCTCGCCATGAAGACGCGCTCGCCCTTGGCAGCCCAACACGCATGGCGACAGGTGGAGCGACTACAAATAGCCTTGGCCTCCGAGCGGAAAAAATGAGAAGCTGGGCCAAGGCTTTCAAAGTGACTTAGTGACAGGAATGCCAGGGGCAGACCTGAGGATACAGGGGGGCAGTCACAGGTTCACGGAGGACCTGGGAGCGCGCAGGCCTCCCGTTCTCACGCCGGCCGCGCAGACGGGGACAGTGAACCCCAAGTCGAAGGCCGAGCTGGGACCCAGCTTCACCTCTGAGTCCAGCTTCTCATCAAACGCTCCCTCCATGCCTGTCAATACACCAAACTGAGCCACTTTTTTTCTTTTCTTTTCTTTTTTTTAAATATATTTTATTGGTGTTTTGTTTTTTGTTGTGTTTTTTTTTTTTTTACAGAGAGGAAGGGGGAGGGATAGTCTTAGGTTTAGGTCTTTAATCCATTTTGAGTTAATTATTGTAAGTGGTGTAAGATGAGGGTCCAAATTCATTGTTTTGCATGTGGATATCCAGTTTACCACTTCCACTTGCTGAAAAGACTGTCCTTTCCCCATTGAGGGTATATATACTTTTAAAGCTCATTTCTTACCAATATTAATAAACCAAGTTATGTTAATATTTGAAGTGCTAAGTGTAATGAGGAACTTCTCTGTACTGTGCACTGTATAAGGCCTTACGTTCCTTGGGAGTTAAAATATCCAAATTCTGGAATTGGGTTGCCTCCTGCACGTGCCCCAATCGGGGCTAGGGATTGAGCCTGCAACCCAGGTACGTGCCCTTGACCAGAATTCGGGATATAAAGAGCCTTCAGTCCTCAGGTCAATGCTCTAGCCACTGAACCAAACCAGCCAGGGCTAAACTGAGCCACTCTGAACAGAACGTTTCCCGGGACAGTCGGGCTGTGTGGCCCCTGCTGAACTTTGACGCTGGTGGAGAGTGGAGGCAGCGGAGTGCACCTGTCGGCTGGGTTGTTACCTGGAGGCCGAGGAGAGAAATTGGGATATGAGCTGGCTTTACTGGGAAGGTGACTGTGAGTAATTAACTGAGGAAATAGGCCATTTGCTGCCCCATAAATTGCTCTGTGGGTGAGTAGAGAGGTAAACATGAGCTCTAGGCCTCTCTGCTTCGCCCTGCCCTTCATTCCATCATCCTAGGAGAAGGTTAGGCCACATGACCCTAAGATCGCATCCATTCCGAAATCCGTCCATTAGTCATTGCGACCCATGAGCATGAGACAGACCCCACCCCCCCAGAAGGCTTGTTAAAATGCAGATGGGGCCCTAGCCGGTTTGGTTCAGTGGGTAGAGCGTTGGCCTATGGACTGAAGGGTCCCAGGTT
>NW_005370653.1:643202-644270 GCF_000412655.1 Myotis brandtii
TCCCCAGTAGGGGGCATGCAGGAGGCAACCAATCAATGATTCTCTCTCATCATTAATGTTTCTATCTTTCCCTCTCCCTTCCTCTCTGAAATCAATAAAGAAATATATATATATAATGCAGATGGGGCCCGAGACTGGGCATATAATCAGTTCCCAGATGGTCTAGCTCAGTGATGGCGAACCTTTTGACCTCGGCGTGTCAGCATTTTGAAAAACCCTAACTTAACTCTGGTGCCGTGTCACATATAGAAATTTTTTGATATTTGCAACCATAGTAAAACAAAGATTTATATTTTTGATATTTATTTTATATATTTAAATGCCATTTAACAAAGAAAAATCAACCCAAAAAATGAGTTCGCGTGTCACCTCTGACACGCGTGTCATAGGTTTGCCATCACTGGCTCTAGCTGCTGCTCTGGGGCGGGGGGTGGGGGGCAACCTCACCCCTGAGAACCGAGCTGTGGCAGCTGTGAAAACGGTGCGATAGACCCCATAAATCAGGGAGCCGGTCCTGGTCCTCGTGTAGGCTTTACAGATAAACTGTAGGTAATGAACACGTGTCATTTTGGAAAGTCTTAAGAAGTACTAAGAACCTTTAAGCTGCTTCCACACCCAAAGAAACAGGCTTATTTAGAAATTGCTCTTTTAGTTCGTTACAGGCATTTTCCCAGCCCGCTCATCCACCCGGCAGAGGCTGCTGTGCACACGTGGGCAAGCCCTCCGCCACGATGGGGTGGTGTGGGATCCAGTCTCACCCGCCCCCTTTTCTCCCTCCCTCCTCTCCCATCTCAAGGCTCTAGCTCAGCCATGGGCAAACTACGGCCCGCGGGATCCGGCCTGTTTGAAATGAATAAAACTAAAAAAAAAAAAAAGACCGTACCCTTTTATGTTATGATGTTTACTTTGAATTTATATTAGTTCACACAAACACTCCATCCATGCTTTTGTTCCGGCCCTCCGGTCCAGTTTAAGAACCCACTGTGGCCCTCGAGTCAAAAAGTTTGCCCACCCCAAAAAGTTTGCCGCTAGACACTCAATGCAGGAGCTGCCCTCTGGTGGTCAGGG
>NW_005370653.1:644402-655277 GCF_000412655.1 Myotis brandtii
CTCAACCACTGAGCCACGCTGGCCGGGCTGGATGTCTGCATTTCAAAGATGAATGCCTCCATGGAGAAAGCAGTATGACTGCATAACTATACATATTTTTGAGGGCAGAGAACTTCACCCTTTGAATCATAGCCTTCCAGGCCCCTCTGCCCAGCCTCTCTCTCAGACTGAGCTGCTCCATGGTCTTGGTTCTGAAAGAAGGGATACTTTAGGGGCCCAACCCGAAGGTGTGGCCGCGTGAGACCAGCCACATGGGCGAGCTGGCTGGGAGCGGAGTCAAGGCCAGGGAGGCAAAATGAAGACATCCACTTCTTTTTTTAGGACGGGATTTCCTACACTGGCATACCTCTTGTTTTCCTTTCCGTCACAGCTAATAAAAGCACTCGGGCTTTATATAGTCCTACTAGTGGCCCGGTGCACGGATTCGTGCACATCGAAAGGAAATTAATTAGAAGGTGGCTGGTGGGGCGGGACTGGGTGAGAGACGGGCCGGATACACCCTGGAGCCAACCTCCCGCTGTCCCTCCCCGGCCAGCTGCACCTGGGGTGGCCCCATGGCTCAAAGGGCGTCTGCGGAGTGAGCGGGGTCCCTCTGGCAGGTGGGGTCCCTCAGCCGGGCCTGCAGGGCCTAAGGCCACTGGAAGAATGTTGATCCACCCCCCGCCATCTCTGTGCCAACCGGCTCCTGCCCTGTCTCTCTCAGCTGAGCCAAGAGGAGAAGAGCAATATTTTGCATACAGCTTTTCAGGCGATGATTATCTCATCCGAACACGCTGCTGGACTTGAAACGAAAATTATAATTCTGCATTTCCCTGTGAAAGAGCCGCTAATGACTGGTTGTTCTGTTTTCAGAAACAAACATCAAAAATCTGGCTGTAACATTGAAGACGGGAAGGAAGAGAAGACAGATAAAATACAGCATGGCCCGGCCGGCGTGGCTGAGTGGTTGAACTTCGGCCCATGAACCAGGAGGTCAGGGTTCAATTCCCGATCAGGGCACATACCCATATTGCGGGCTTGATCCCCAGTAGGGGACGTGCAGGAGGCAGCGATCAATGATTCTCTCTCATCATTGATGTTTCTCTCTCTCTCCTTCTCGTCCTTCCTCTCTGAAATCAATAAAAATATATATTTGAAAATATGAAAATAGAATAAAATACAACATGAAGGGCTCTTTTCCACCACCATCACCATCCACAGTCATTTATTTATCAGGAGACCAGAAAACGCATTCTCCCAACTGGGATACGTCTGAAAGTGAAAGGTGGCTGTTCACGGTCATGTGGGGACGATATCCTAGGAGTTGAGCTCTCCTTACATACACGGACTATATGTAACATGTTACATGTTGGGAATATAAAGAGGCAAAACATGTAATTTCTCCCCCAAAGGCTTAAATTTTAGGTGGGGAGAGAAGATATTTACAAGAAAGAAACACACCATGAGGCAGCTAAATAGGTGTATTGACACTAGGAGGCAATTTTTTCTTTTGATATATTTGTATTGATTTCAGAGAGGAAGGGAGAGAGGGGGAGAGAGAGAGAGAGAAACATCAATGATGAGAGAGAATCACTGATCGGCTGCCTCCTGCACGCCCCACACTGGGGATAGAGCCCACACCTGGGCATGTGCCCTGACCGGGAATCGAATGGTGACCTCTTGGTTCATAGGTCGATGCTCAACCACTGTGCCACGCTCATGCAAGTCTTCTTGGCTAACCAACCAGAAAATAGCAGCTGCTTGCAAGCCATAGGCTCCCTGTGGGTTTCCTTTTATACATTTGCATTTCCAGGGTCATGTGGATCGTTAACCAATGGCATCTGAGCCTCCCCTCTTCCCGGAGTCTCGGCCTGAGGGAGCCCCCTCCCCAGCTCTCGCAGAGAAGGGCTGAGCGGTGGGCCGGGCCTGAGACCCGCAGGGACAGGAGGCACCCACTTGCGCCATCAGCTCCAGGCTGAATGGCCATTTGTCTGCACACGTCCCTGATTATGGAAGACATGGTGATGACATCCACAGTCACACTCTAAAGTCTCTCCGTCAACTGTTGTCAACATTTAATTATACTCACCTCGTTCTCATTCTCCAATCCAGCCTCTTCAGCGGCTCCCTCAGCGCGTGGGAAAGTTCCCCGGGCCACCCCGAGAGGGGCCAGGACTCAGGACATCTCCCTCCATCCTCTTCCTTAAGGGCCGCCCAGCTTCATTCTGAAGGGTTAGGACAGTGGTCGGCAAACGCATTGGTCAACAGAGCCAAATATCAACAGCACAACGATTGAAATTTCTTTTGAGAGCCAAATTTTTTAAACTTAAACTATATAGGTATGTACATTGTTATTAACTTAATGAGCGTACTCCTAAGCTGGCCTTTGCTAAAAACGTCCTCAATCTGATTGAGGTACGTTCGCTGAGGTCAACCCCTTCCAACTCTCCCATCCACACTCGTCTTGTATACTTGTTTCGTCTATCTCCTTTCGTTCGTCCTCTCTATATGTCCACCCCCCACTTCTTCTAAGGCCACTTCTTCAAAATAGACTCGCCCAGGCCAAAAACCGACTTCTGCGCATGGGCCACGAAGTTTCAATCGCACTGTACGTGCGCGCCCGCAAAGAGCTGCATGTGGCTCGAAAGCGGCGGTTTGCTGACCCCTGGGTTAGGAGCATGGTGGGCACATTGCAGGCAAGGCTGGACAGCTCTCCCTCAGCCTCCCAGTCTGAGCCAGTTTTCCCAGGAGGCGTCGGGGTTCACAAGTGGGGCACAGAATCACCCTGAAGGTCTCCAACTCTACCTGCTGGTCCCTTCCCCCAATGCCCTGGGGACAGAGTTCTCCCGGCCCCACCCCGGCTGCAAATCACCGGTCTAATTTGTTAGGAAAGTGCTTTATTAAGTTTAAATTTAGCAGGCAAGGCTGTGGATAGCCCTATCTCTGTTTCTGAGAAACAGCTGTTTACTATTCTAACCCGGCAGAGGCCTGGCAGCCACAGCTGCTCTGCCAGACACCCCTGCCCTGAGCCCACAGCTGCCCGGCTTGGTGCTCAAGTTAGAAGGGGCACACGACCTAGGACTCTGCAGGACCAACGAGGGCAGTCGGGACCTATTTTTGATGATCCCGGGGGATTATTTAAAGGAAATTCCATGAAGTCCATGTAGCTCTTTAAAAGTATTTGGTTCCGCCCAGCTAGTGTGGCTCAGTGGTTGAGCGTCGACCTATGAACCAGGAGGTCACGGTTCGATTCTGGTCAGGGCACTTGCCAGGGTTTCAGGCTCCATCTCCAGTAGGGGGCGTGCAGGAGGCAGCTGATCAATGATTCTCTCTCACCCTCTCCCTTCCTCTCTGAAATCAATAAAAATATAAAGTATTTGGTTCCACTGCCTGCTTTCCTTGTCCCCGGTTCTATCCCTGGATTTCCCTCTATACGTTTATGCGTCTGGAACTGAACAGCAATGAAACGAAAGCCATTGTGCCAGGGAGATGTTCCCGGCTGGGAGTTCCAGGTGAGCTGCAGGCTGGGTGGTTGGCAGAGTTCCTGCTAATCAGAGAGATCCCTTATTCTGTCATTTCCTCCAGGGGAAATGGGACGTGGCTCACAGCTCCCCGGGCACTGTGGCCAGATTGTTCCCCGAGCTCCCAGAAACTGTCTTGCCTACATGTTATTCTTTTTTTAAAAATATATTTTATTGATTTTTTACAGAGAGGAAGGGAGAGGGATAGAGAATTAGAAACATCGATGGGAGAGAAACATCGATCAGCTGCCTCCTGCACACCCCCTACTGGGGATGTGCCCACAACCAAGGTACATGCCCTTGACCGGAATCGAACCTGGGATCCTTGAGTCTGCAGGCCGACGCTCTATCCACTGAGCCAAACCGGTTAGGGCCACAAGTTCTTCTTGAAACACTTGCTGCAGGCAAAGCCCTCTATTAGACCCCCGCCTCTAAGTCACATGCATGGGATGTGATGCTCGGTGTTGGAGTGGGGGCGCTGGACAGTGGGCAAAGGGTCACTGAATCTCTACAGGGACATTGTAGACAAGCTGGCCGTGTGACCCATGGCTAAAACGAGCCTCGGGGGCCAGAGGGGATGGAAAGTGATGAGGAGAGGTGCCCGAGCGGGAGATAGTGTAACCTCAGATGACACCCGTAGCCTGTACTATATACGCTGAATGGATGGGGGCCTGAGTGCTCACGACAATGGAGCAGGGAGAGCCCATGTACCAGAAGGTTTCCCTTTCTCTTTCATTCTTTTTTTAAATTTATATCTTTTTATTGATTTCAGAGAGGGAGAGAGATGGAAACATCGATGAAAAAGAATCATTGATCTGCCACCTCCTGCACGCCCCACAATAGGGATCAAGCCAGCAACCTGGGCATGTGCCCTCACCGGGAATCAATCTGTTGACTTATGCCAGCTGGGCTCTTATATGTTATTTTTAAAGTCTATCCTTGAATTACTTTCAGATATTTCCCTTCATATATTAATGATTGATACAATTTACTAATGATTAATATAGTCAATACATTAATATAACCAATGATTATATGGGCATTCCTAGAATCTGAAAATTCTAACCCTGCTCCTTGAATTTTTTTAATTACTAAAATTAAACATAAAAAACAAACACGTGGGAAAAGCTAATGTCGCTATAGATACTCAGGCAAACAAAAATCTCATGTATTTGATTTGATTTGATGGAGAGCAGGGTGGCAGTGCATTGTGAATTCCAAAACGCAGCTAAAAATAACAACTATGGTTGAGTAAGACTGCCGGAGATGTTCTAAGAACAGATGAAGAAACCCGATAGCAAATTCCTCTGCAGTTTGCAAATAGACTTGTGAGCTTGGTTGGAAAGTCTGGGTCTTCTGCTCAAGTGTGGAATAACATCTAAATTCATCCCAATACCGCCTCCGTGGCTTAGTGGTTGGGGAAGTGGTCAGGATTGGTCCTATGAGTAGAGTAACTCTGAATATTTCAAGATGATTGTAATAACATATAAAGAAAAAAACCTTGGAGAATATATTGCTGCTCAGAAGGCTCAGAAATATATTTGCCTTCATGAAAGCAGTAAACCATACTTCCTTAAGAAATATGGGCTATGCCCTGACCGGTTTGGCTCAGTGGATAGAGCGTCGGCCTGCAGACTCAGGGGTCCCGGGTTCGATTCCGGTCAAAGGGCATGTACCTTGGTTGTGGGCACATCCCCAGTGGGGGGTGTGCGGGAGGCAGCTGATTGAGGTTTCTCTCTCTTTGATGTTTCTAATTCTCTATCCCTCTTCCTTCCACTCTGTAAAAAAATCAATAAAATATATTTTTTTAAAAAAACAAGAAATATGGGCTATGACTGGGTCTGCAGGAAGCTGGACATTTAGGGAAAGGTCTCTCAAGGAGGTGTTATTAGTAGAAAAAGCACTCAAATGGGATTAGAGGACCTGGGGCTCGGGTCCTATCTTTAAAAAATTTTTTTAAATTTTTTTTAGTTCAGAGAGGAAGGGAGAGGGAGAGATAGAAACATCAATGATGAGAAAGAATCATTGATTGGCTGCCTCCTGCACGCCCCCCACTGAGGATGGAGCCTGCAACCCCGGCATGTGCCCTGACCAGGAATCAACCATGAGCTCCTGGTTCATAGGTCGACGCTCAACCACTGAGACACACTGGCCGGGCCAATGGGGTACATTTAAAAGAAAAGAAAGCTCAGTAGTGGCCTCCAAAGAGCAGGGAGGCTGGACCGGGCGGCGGCACAGGTACCTGCAATGCATGGTTCTGCTCCTGCATTTGTTTCGACTGCCTGACGCGAGCTACTGGGCGGTCCGCTCCCACTAGGGCACGCGGGGGCCGGAACCTTCCGACGCCAACCGGGAGCAGAGGCCCAGCCCCTGGGGAGGGTGGCACCGGGAGTCGGAAGTTCGGTCGACGAAGGCGGGGCTTCGTTGCCAGGAGGCGGAGCCGTCGTTTGCGTTTCCAGGAAGCTTGTCTCCTTTCTCTCGCCGTAGCGCCCGGAACCGGAAGCCGCTCTGAGGCGTGCGCTGGGTTTCCGGTCGCGAGCCGCCCTGGGCTCCATGTGGGAACTGCTGTGAGGGGTTTGCGATCCGAGTGCTGCCGAAATCGAGCTCCCGGTGAGTGGGGGCTGGGGGCGGGGGTGGGCCATGCAGGGCACGGCGTCCGCGGGTGTGGAAGTCCGGGAGCCGGACTGAGGGGCCTTGGAGCTCCTGGGGGCCGGGCAGCTGCCTGTGGGGGAGGCGTTTGCTGCTCGCAGGCAGGCGGAGGAGACAGCTTGGCTGACGGCCGGCGCGTTTCCTCGCCCGTGTCTCAGGATCCCGCCAGCGGGAGAGATGACGTCCTTAGCCCAGCAGCTCCAGCGCCTCGCCCTCCCGCAGAGCGACCCCAGCCTCCTGTCCAGGGATGAAGTTGCCTCTCTGTTGTTTGACCCCAAGGAAGCGGCCACCATCGACCGGGACACCGCCTTTGCCATCGGTGAGCTCCTGCCCCTTCGAACGCCACGGGGAGCGTTGGCTTTCTGGATGTGGCTGTATTTCCTTGCTTTCTCTCCTGACCTGCCCTCTCCCGGAGCGGATCCTAACTTGTTGACCTCACGTTGTTAGGGAAAGAGAATGACAGTCAGGTGCAAGGCGCCTGAAACGTACATACGTGCACAGATGCAACCACAGGGCTAGGGAGGTCGTCTAATGCACAGAGAGGACGGACAGCCACAAGGGGCTGAGTTACTATCCTTCCTATATAATAAAACCCTAATATGCAAATCGACCCAACCGGAGGACAGGTCGCTATGACACACTGACTATCAGGGGGCAGTCGCTCAATGCAGGAGCGTCTGCTCCCCCCGCCCCCCAGAAGTAGGCAATGGGGGGGGGGGAGTGGCCAGCGGGCAGCGCCAGGTCACCAAGCAAGGCGGGTGGTGGGTAGGGGGTGATCGCCCCGCACGCCGGTCACCCCACAGATGGGCCTGATCGCTGGCCAGGCCTAGGGACCCTACCCTATTTGTTGGGAACAGCCTCTTAGATTTAAAAATTAAAACCTGGCAAGGCTACTCGAACCCTGAAAAGACAGGATGATGCAGCGATGACATGCATGGACTCTGGCTTGCACATTTTGTGGGCAGCCCTGACTCCTGACACTTAGAACTGTGACAAAGCCAGTGACTTCTCTCTGCTTCAGTTTCTCCACCCATAAGGTGGGGGAAATGGTATGACTTCCTCAGAAGGATCATGTTATGAACTACTTTTTATAATCACGGCAAAAAAATGTAGCTGCCCATACAGCAGCAAGATGCCTTTCACCTGCATGAAAAGTATGGTCACTGGTGCATGCAGCATCCCAGATTGGGAGAGGGATGTCCGACGGCCGGTTTAGGCCCGACATCCCCCAAGGGGTCCCCGATTGCAAGAGGGAGCAGGCCAGGCTGAGCCCCCCCCCCCCACACACACACACACGAATTTCGTGCACCAGGCCTCTAGTAGCAGATACTAAACACACACACACAACACAGCCCCTGTAGGAAGTACTTCTTGTTCTCCTAGTTGGTGCAATATTATTTATTCTCTAGTTGAAAATGAGGAATCTGTGTTTGGGACCATGTTACAGGTTGTGCACGCTAAAAGGATTCAGAGTTCTTTGAAGGGTGAGTAAAACTGCGAACGAGGGGTGAGATGCGCCTCCTTGCAAAGGGTCATTAAAGGAACCGTCCTTTTCCCAGGGTGCACCGGCCTGGAGGAGCTGCTCGGCATCGATCCCGCCTTCGAGCAGTTCGAAGCCCCCTTGTTCAGCCAGCTCGCCAAGACCTTGGCGCGCAGCGTGCAGACCAAAGCCGTGAACAAGCAGCTGGATGAGAACATTTCGTTGTTCCTCATTCACTTGTCCCCCTACTTCCTGCTGAAGCCAGCACACAAGTGTCTGGAGTGGCTGATTCACAGGTAGGAAGCGGAATTACAGAAATAATCGGGCTGACGACTTTGATCTTTTAAAAAAAACAAATAAATAAATAATGACAGCATGTACCCACTTAAAGCTGAAAAATTAGGTAAGCGAGGGCTTAACGTGATGCCTGGAGATGTGGTGAGATGAGCCGGTCCGTCTGCCGTTAAACTCGTTTTTGTTGACAGTGACACACGGTACAGGACTGCTGAAGGTCTTGAGGTCGCACCTCATCCGTTCTGAGGCGCTCGTGTCACTTTGCATTAGCAGTTGTTACTGTGTGTTGGGCAGAGGGGACCACTGAACTTCTTTCTTGCTAAAGTAACAAAGTCAGTGGTTTGGGGAAAAGGGAAATAGCAATCCTCTGAAACACCAGAATTAGGAAAATCGTAATTGAACGTGTATCGAACATTTATATGCCAGGCCCCATGGTGAGTGAACACTTGGCATGCATTATCTCAGTACTCACAACATTCCTATGGGGAGACACTTGTCCCCATTTTATAAATGGGAAGACTGAGGCATAGATGGGTTACTAATGTTGCCTAAGTCGCACATCTAGTAAGTTGGATACAAGTTTGTTTCCAAGGTCTGATACTTCATCCTCTTTGGGAGTTGTCTCAGTAAGTTTACCCAGCTTTATTTTCTCACTTACTAGCATCACATCACAGCTTATACATCTTTGTTTATTCCCCCTTATATACGTTTTAAGAAAAGAAATACTTCTGTTTCATTCGTTGGAGACATGGTGATAAAGTGACTTCCCTTTAGGAAGCAAGTGAGTCGTGGAGAAAACATAATATTTTCTGGGTCTTCTAATTATCAGAACATTAAACTCATCAGACAAAAAAAGAATCAAGTCTGTAATATTTTCCTGGGCCTTCTAGCATTCAGTTTTCCCAAATAGATCAAATACTCTAAGGAGCACTTTTGCATTTGAGTCTGCATTTACTTATTCATGTTACATTGAGTTTGATACAAAGAAGGCTGCCCTTCGTTACTGTTTTGAAATAAATGCTACAATGAAGGTGTATGCAGTGTTTGGGGCTTGGAGAACCCCCTGAATTAGTCGAGGAAGGCTTAGTGGGGAGAGTAGTGCCTTGGCTAGCACAAAACCACATAGAAAACTAAGAAAAGGCACAGTGGTGTGTTACTCTGAAAGGTACCGGTGGAGTGGAGACACAGTAAGAGGGGTCACTGCTGGGGGGGGATTAGGAAAAGCTTAGAAAAAGAGGCATCTGAGCTAGGGTTTGAAGGCTGGAAAGATTTAATGTATGTGACAGAATTAACAAATCTGTCTTTTGTTACTAGGTTAGAGGGACCAGTACAAAGTTTTGTGAAGTTCATGGACAAGTTCTGTAGGGTTTAATTTGATGATTTTGTTTTTGATCAGTATTTTGGTTTTAGAATTACGATAATGAGGGAACTGAGGCAGCTGTGGAAGGTGAACCCTGGAGCGTTGCTGCCTGGTGGCCGGCTGCTTCTCCGTTGGTTTGACTGCAGTGATCCCACGGTTATGTTAATGTTATGATAGGTTAAAACAAAGCTGAGAGAAAGTGAGTGGGATACAGGTTTTGGTATTGATATTTCATATATTACCGCATAGGAATTGGCAGAACCGTGTTGAGTACTTCAGTGCAAAATAGAGGGCTATGGTTAATGCTCTGTATCCTATAATTACGTGATTGTTTTGACTAGTATTCATTCTAAGTATTTTTAGCTCATTGATAATACAATGTGGACGTGTAAGGAAATACGTGCTTGTAAGTTTTGTGTCAATTTGAATTGTTTGCTTTTCCCCCCAGGTTCCACATCCATCTGTATAATCAAGATAGCCTCATAGCTTGTGTTCTCCCGTACCATGAGACAAGAATATTTGTGCGGGTTATACAGCTCCTAAAAATTAATAATCCAAAGCACAAATGGTTCTGGTTATTGCCAGTTAAGGTATGATTGTTGAATGACACGTATCTGTGATCAGTACAAATCTTGATTAAGATGTAGTTTGGAAAAAATAAAGTCATTGGTGCTTCTGAGGGTATTACCTCCATTTTTATTTCCTAACTTCCTGTTTAAATAGCAGCTGGGTTTTATTTATACCTGATACAGGCTGGGCAATTTAGATAGAGGGTGGGGCAAAAGTAGGTTTACAGTTGTGAGTACAGGAAACAAGGCTTATTCTTGTGCTATTTATTAATTATTGTATTATTTTCCATATGAAGCCCCGGTTGGTGTGGCTCAGTTGATTTGAGTGTCATCCCGTGCACCAAACGGTCATGGGTTCAATTCCCGGTCTGGGCACATACCCAGGTTGCTGGTTTGATTCCCCAGTCAGTACTCCTGTGGGAGGCAGCCAGTCCATGTTTCTCTCTCCCTCTTCCTTCCTATAAAAATATAGCCGGGTGAGGATTAAAAGTTACGATCAGTCAGTGGCTGTTCTTTCTGTCTCTGACAGCAATCTGGAGTGCCCTTAGCTAAAGGAACTTTGATTACCCACTGCTACAAAGATCTTGGATTCATGGATTTCATTTGCAGTTTGGTAACAAAATCTGTGAAGGTGAGTAGTATATTGTCTCATGAATGTATAATTCCATTAAACGGTCGCTTGCTCTGAATGGAGAAAACGTATTGGACCTTCCCCAGTAACAGTGGTGGTTGGAGAAAGTTCCTTTTGTAAAAGACCCTCCTGTTCAGGAGTGTGAGCAGTGGGTCGGTCTTTCATTATAAAAGATGTTTTTCTACAAAAATTATTCCTTGCCAAGTTCTATTTATAATGATTGTGGAAACAGTTTAAAGAGACAGTCTCTCTCTGACCGGTTTGGCTCAATGGATAGAGCGTCGGCCTGTGGACTGAAGGGTCCCAGGTTCGATTCCAGTCAAGGGCATGTACCTTGGTTGCGGGCACATCCCCAGTAGGGGGTGTGCAGGAGGCAGCTGATCGATGTTTCT
>NW_005370653.1:655545-670739 GCF_000412655.1 Myotis brandtii
TGTTTTGTTTGTGCTTTTGTTCCAGGTTTTTGCTGAGTATCCTGGGAGTTCAGCTCAGTTGAGGGTTCTCTTAACTTTTTATGCTTCTACCATCGTGTCTGCCTTGGTGACTGCTGAGAACATATCGGACAATATAGTTGCTAAGCTATTTCCATATGTCCAAAAGGTCGGCCCTGCTCAAGTGTATAGCAGATTATTTTGTACTTGAAGGGATGTTCTTGCTTTTAAATGTTTAACTTGGACATAAATGTTCCAAAATAGACAGTTTCGGATGGTTGATGAGATTTAACTTTTAGGTAAAAAGATGACTTTTTTTTATGGTCTTAAAAACCAGAGTAGGATCTTAATTAGGGCTTCTTAAAAAATACATATTGGATATTTGGCCTTGCCAGTGTCTCCCAGATATACATATTCCATCTTTTTTTTTTTTAGTGTAAAACAACATAAATTTATTCTTTCGAAGTTCTGGAGGTTAGAAGTGTGAAATCAGGGTGTTGGCAGGGTTAGCTCCTGCTGGAAGCTCTGAAGGAGAATTGCAGGCCTCTCCCAGCTTCCAGCGTTACTGGCAGCCCTGGTGTTCCCTGCCTCGTGGTAGCATAACTCCAGTTTCTGCCCATCCTCACACGGTGGTCTTCCCTCCCATGTCTCTCCTCTTAGTAGTCATGTTACCTCACTGGGAAGAGAACAGGTTAGCGAATCTTTATGGCACAGGCTCTCATTGTGTTTACACTGACTCCCGCTTCTCAGTGTTTCTGCTTCCCAGTTGCCTTGGTGCCGCCACCATCCCAGCCCCTGGAGGTACTGCTTTCACTTCCCACCTTGTCCCAAGATCATTGTCTTCACTCAGACACCGGTTCTGATTGAAGTCTCCCTTTCAGGGGTGGGAATTTGCATATAAAGAAGAGCTCGTTGGCTCCTAGCAGGATGTGTGGCAGGTGTTTGAGTGGGAGACCCTCTGAGATCCCTCCTCTCGTCTGAGAGACTTGTCTTCTCTGTGTCCCTCAGGAAAGGGGTCAGCATCTTGATTTTTCACTTCTGAGGGGTGTGCATTAGGTAGTATTAATCTCCAGTTTATGGCATTTCTAATTTGTCAAGGTAAAGTGACATTTTAAGTAGACTAAAATAATATACAGTTCATTGTTTTTCCTTATATTTTAAAAAATATTTAGGGATTGAAATCATCTTTACCAGATTACAGAGCTGCAACGTATATGATAATATGTCAGATTTCTGTGAAAGTGACCATGGAAGATACCGTCGTCAATTCATTGGCCTCACAGATCATCAAAACATTGACGAAAACCCCCTCTTTGATCAAGGAGGGACTGGGTTGCCTGATAGTGCTGCTGCAGAGGCAGAAGCCAGATAGTCTAGGGAAAAAGTACGTACCCTTGAATTGAGAAATGATAATTAGATGTTTTTTTGACGTTACTTTAAATCTTTTTTTTTTTTAAGATAAATTGCTATTTATTGTGTAACTTGTTAAGTCAACACCTTATATACTTGTTTCTTCAAAGGCCATTTCCTCACTTGTGCAATGTTCCTGATCTTATTACAATACTGCATGGGATTTCTGAAACATACGACATCAGTCCTCTTCTGCGGTACATGCTTCCGCATCTGGTCGTCTCCATCATTAATCACGTTACAGGTACGTGGTTTCCATTTTATGTATCAGAACGTGTTTTCTAATATTTAATTCTCTTCAAATAGGAGCCATGCCTATGCTCAGACCTTTTCTTTTTAAATAGATTTTTATTCATTTCAGAGAGTCAGGGAGCGGGAGAGATAGAAACATCAGCGATGAGAGGGAATCATTTATTGGCTGCCTCCTGCACGCCCCCTACTGGAGATGGAGCCTGCAACCCGGGCATGTGCCTTGACTGAAAATTGAAGCGGGACCTCCTGATTCATAGGTCAACAGTCAACCGCTGAGCCATGTCAACCCGGCTAATTGTTTTATTTTATTATTATTAGTTGTTGTTAATCTTTTTCTGTGCCTAACTTATAAATTAAACTTTATCACAGGTATGTTTGTATAGAAAAAAAAACGTTGAATATATAGTGTTCGGTACCATTCAAGGTTTCAGGCATCCACTGGGGATCTTCAGACATAGTCACCATGGAAGGTTTAATGAGATCTAGGTTCAGGTCCCAACTTCAACTATTTGTAATGAGATCTGGAGAAAGACTATATTTTTTGGATTTCTGTTTCATTAAAGAGCTAGGCATGATCATCCTTTTCATAAAAGTACATAGAACTTCAGATAAAGGATAAATGAGGGTAGTTTAGATGCAGAAATGCTTTGAAAAATATAAATGACAAAATATGTGAAAGACAATTTTGAAAATGGATTTTTAAAATACCCCAAAAAAGTGAGTTTTAGTGTACATGTTTTAAAGTTATTCCTGTAGGACAGTTTCTGCTCTAAGTGAATATAATAGTATAAGCATGCAAAAATCATTTCCCCAATCAATTTTAACTTGTCATGTATATTAAGGAGAAGAAACTGAAGGGATGGATGGTCAAATCTACAGGAAACACTTGGAAGCTATACTTACACACATATCACTGAAGAACAACTTAGACCATTTGTTGGCTAGGTAAGTGGTTATTTCTAACATGCCTTTAATTTGTATTATCATAAGTATTTAGTCCAGTAATTGTGACAACAGAAAAAGTAATTTCTCTTGCTTATCTTTAGTGCTTATACCTGATCATGAAAAGTTAATAGTTAAGCTAAATTGGGGTTATAGCTTCATGTAAATTGTATCTGTTTAGTTTCCTAAACATAAAGGGACTAAAATGCCTGAAACAATTGGTATTCACCTAGAAGCTTCCTACTAAGGATTGGTATCAAGTGAAAGTTATTTCTTCCTTTTCTGTAAAAATAGTTCAGTTTCCCATTTCTTTTCTTGCTTAAAGGGCAGCTTGATACAGTGCAAAGAATGTAGGCATAGCGATGAGATGTGAACTTGAACCCTACCCCTGTTCTTCCCAGGAGAGTAGGGTAGGCAGTTCTGGAAGCCAGGCTGCCCAGATCTAGGTTTGCCCTTGTGTGACATGGGCCCGGTGCCCACGTGCTGGTGTGTCCTCATTCCTGCTCTTGCTCCCAGCACTGGCTTGTGAATGGAAGGGGAGTGTGCACGTAAAGTCGTTGGGAGCTTGGGCTCTGGAATCACACTAGGAGCTCACCTTTGAAAGGAACAGTGGGGCTCACCAGGGCAGTGGCTGTGTCTGGTCTTGTTTGACATCAGGCAGGGTATAGGGCTTATAGCCCTAGTGTTGTATCTGTGAAATAAGTAGTTTTCTACCTGGAGGTGATGAGAGTTAGAGATAATATTTCTAAACCACCTAGGACATGGTAGGTACTCACACAGTAACTCTCATGTCTGCTAATCCTGGCTTTGTTTTGCAGCCTTCTTTTTGAAGAGTATATTTCATATAATTCACAGGAAGAAATCGATCCTAATAAAGCATCTTTGCTTAATGAACAGTTTCTTCCACTTATCAGACTTTTAGAAAGCAAGTAAGTTGTGTGTCTTCGTGCCTCTTGTTTTGTTAATGTGTGCCTCTTGCTTCATTTTAATATAGTAAATGAGTTATAAAGACTCTGTCTTTTTTTTCCCCTTCAGGAAGGGACAGTATAGGATTTAAATATATTTCAAATATTAGAGGATAATTTTTTTATTGAGAGACTTTTTTTGTTGTAGTAAATCACAGGAACTAATTTGATCGATATCACTTGGTTTTACATATTCTAGCTGTTAAAGTTTTAGTCTCAATCGGTAATTCTAAAACTTTTATTTATGTCTTTGATACATATAGGGTACGTGTGGTTCATAACTTTGTATTATTTTTTATATGAATTAACTCTTTGAATTTCTTCTCAGATATCCTAGAACGTTAGACGTTGTCTTAGAGGAACACCTAAAGCAAATTACAGACCTAAAAAAACAAGAACTTTTTCACCAATTTATCTCTCTTTCTACAAGTGGAGGGAAGTACCAGGTGAGTTTTTCTTCAGAGGAATTGAGGCAGTTCGTGCTATATCTGTGTATTTGAAGAACTCAGGAGGAAATGGGCTATTTCACTCCTCTCTTTGGAGTGTTTTATGGAGAGATGAGATTTTACAGTTTTGCCTAGTTATTGAGGTAAGGCTGTGAGGCAGGGATTGAATACCAGGAGAAAAGTACCGGACTTGAACTGAATGTGGTACTTATTTCAGGAAACTTAGTGTTTGGAAATTCTATGTATGATGCTCAGTAGTAGTCACCAAAGGGTGGCCTCACTCAGGTTGTAGTGTTCTGACCTTTCCCCTCTGTCTGCACTTTCCATGTGGTGCAGTCACCCAGGGAGGCTAAGTCATTGATCAGAAAAAAGGAGGTGGACTTTTATTTCATGATCATGTTAGAACTTCAGAAGTTTTCTGGTGATTCATCCTAAATCTTTATACTAGAAGTTAAACATTTAAGCAGCTCTTATAATTAGCCTTGAAAATAAATATTATCAAGAGACATCATTGTTGGTTTTTCTCCCTCCTAATTAGACTTTCATCTTTCATTTTCAAATCTTAGCTTGGTATACAGATTTCTTTAGTCCAATTACATAAGTGAAGTAGGTTGTTACTAATTTGAGTGTTATTATTGTATCATTTAGAGGAATTGCATCTGTCTTCAGTGATCAGTTTTTTTAGTTTAATTTTCATTAAGGTGTTAATATAATAACTTACCTCAGGTGTTTTTCACTTTGGAATCTATAATAATAAAAGCATAATATGCTAATTAGACCAGACATCCTTCTGGATGTCCTTCCATCCTTCCTGATGAAGCCGGGGCTTCGAGGGAAGCCTGTGTCCCGGGTGCCAGAGGGAAGCCGGTGCTGGCAGCCGGGGGAAGGAAGGCCTACTCTTGCACGAATTTCGTGCATCAGGCCTCTAGTCATATATATAAAGTACACAAAATTACTTCATTGAGTTACTAAGTTAAACCTACTTTTAGACACAAGCATACAGGAAATCATAGCATTAACAACACACATTTTTTCATCTGTTATAAGCCATACCATGTTCTGGAGACCAAGGTTTTGCTTTCCTTTTTGGTTTCTGAAATTGGACAGTCGTTACTGAGTGTGTGGGGCAGTTTGGGGTGGTTTTCTCTGGTTTTTATTCTTGATCCTATGCTGCTAGGATTTAGTGGTGAATCATTTGGTAATTGTGGTGAATCCTTTAGTTTTTAGCAGATTCCAATACCTCCTTGGTGCTCAGTCTGAATCACCCACTCGCCCCTGTGAGACTTCTGGCCGTTAATCATCTGAAAAATATCATGAAAACATCAAAGGTTGGTGTCAAATAGCTTTCATTTGTGATGTTTTTATCCTTATGGTGAACTCATCTCAAAAGGCCTTTTCGAGATTGTCTGGTTCAAGGGCAGTGTGCCCAGGGTGTTTGCGTTTGCATTCAGGGCAGAGCCTGTTGTCCATGACTGTGTTCTGGAGCGCTTTCCACAAACCCAGCCTCCTTTCTGGTGTAAGTCTTACAAGGTTTTAGCAACAACTAAATATTTTTTTTCTCTTGCTCAGGAGAGTATCGATGAGTCTTTCATAAAAGAAGCTATTTTAACCCGATTAGGTGATGATAGTATAGACGTCGTTTTGTCGGCAATAAGTGCTTTTGAGGTGAGTGAATTTGTTGTTCATTGAAATGCACATTTTTTTGGTAAATATTTTCCTGCCCTTCTCACGTGATTCTCTGCTGTAGGCAGGAATATATTTGAAAATTATTCTTCCATTGTAAATTTGTTCTCTCGAGAGCACAGACGTAAGCCTGGTTGGGGAGAGCTCATGAGAGGCATGAGATTGCACTTTGTGAATTTTACCTTGGGGTTATGGGAGATTGGCTCGTGAATGCCACTTTTGAGAAATGGCTCTCATAGAATTTTAAAATTACCCTAGGATTCCTGGGAGATAAATTATTTGTAATTCATTATTTTCTGAAGTTCATTTAATAAGCACCGTATGTACTTGAAGCAAGTAAAAATTTATTCAGGATATTTCTTTCCCTAGATTTTCAAGAGCCACTTTAGTCCAGAAGTGACTGTTTCAAATCTTCTGAATCTCTTTCAAAGAGCAGAACTTTCAAAAAATAGGGCATGGTATGTATTCCTTTCTCCTCATACACTTTTGAATTGGTGAAATTCTTTTCTTTCTTTTTTTTTTTTTAATATATTTTTATTGATTTCAGAAAAGTAGGGACAGGGAAGGAGAGATAGAAACATCAGTGATGAGAGAGAATCATTGGCTGCCTCCTGCATGCCCCCTACTGGTGATCGAGCCCACAACCCGCGCATGTGCCGTAACTGGGAATGGAACTGTGACCTCTGGTTCATGCGTTGATGCTCAACCACTAAGCTCCTTAGAGAAAGAGAACGTATTTGCAGGGTTTTGTATCCATGGTATTTAATTCTTAGCACGTAGTATGTGTTCAGAGAATTTTTGAACTCATGAATGAATTTCCGATTTCTAGTGGAGATAAGATATATATATGTATTGTGATAAGTTTTATGTTATATCAACCTAATGTGATTTCTCCAAAAAAAAAAAGGCTTGACAGTTAGTTTAAAATTACTGTCCCAAATAATTCCTTTATTAGCATGGATTTTAAGTGATCATCCTGGTGTTTCTGAATAACGTATTTTATGTGGAGATGAGGATGTCACTGGAGCTGGAACAGTGTAATGATTTTTTGCTGAATTGAAGTCTCTAAGGTGTCTCTGAGCCAAACGTGCTTTTATATGTTTTAGGTATGAGGTCCTTGAGGTGGCAGCAGACATACTGATTAAAGAAGAGACGCTGAGTGGAAACGATGAGTTGGCAAACCAGGTGGTGGTGCATCTGCTTCCATTCATGGTCGTTGACAGTGATGACCTGGAGTCGGCCGAGACGAAGCTCGCTATTTATTTATCCAAGTCAGGAATTTGCTCTCTGCACCCTGTGCTAAGAGGCTGGAAAGCAGGTGAGAAATTCAGTCGCTTTTTAGAAAAAATGAACAGATAACACTTTAAAAAGAAGATAAGTACAATTAAAAATTGGCCATACTTGTTATTTGAAATCATGTTTATTGTATGCCAGCAAGATTAAAAATTTTTTGCTGAGATAAAATATATACAATGAGAAAGAAACTGACTCACAAATTCAGAATTGTGTAAAAGGAAAAATAAAAAGCAAACCTTTTATAGGAAAATTGTAAAAATTTTTCCTTAGGCTCCTTACTCTACATGATTCTTTAGGTGAGTGTTGGTGGCATAAGGGCCCTGTGTTTAAATTTTTTTTTTTTTCACAGCTCTTGAAAATGTGATTAAAAGCACAAAATCCGGCAAACTAATTGGTATAGCAAATCAGAAGATGATTGAGTTGTTGGCTGACAATATAAATTCAGGGGATCCTTCTTCGGTGTTAAAGCTGGTATGTCTGCTGTTGAAGTTCATCGCCCAGATTTCATTCTTGTAATCTTATTTAATTTTCCGTATTTGCTTTACTGGATTCTTCTTTTTTTAATTTATTTTATTAATATAACTTTTACATTCTTGAGTAATTTGTTTTGCTCTAGACATATATAGTGTTGTATCATATATTCTGCAGATTGTTAAAAATCCTTAACATTTTATTAATTTATTTCATTGTGATTCCATATTGGACCAGAAAGAATAATACATACTTTTTCACTTCCTTTTTTCCCCTCTCATTTAAAATATTAAAGTTATATTTTTGTTAAAATAGCAAAATATCTAAAGGAGGAGAAAATTTCTTTTGATGTAGAAAATATACCTTTGTAAAGGTATTTGGATTTGTGATTTAAAAACATTTATCCAATTGGCAAGTACAGTTATGTTCATTATAATTTCTGGAATTTATTATTTTTATAATTACTTAGAAATTAGTACGTACTACTATTTTCACGCTTTATATTTGTCATCTGACTTGACATGCAAAACACAATTCCTAGGGTAGGCCTTAGGGAGAGAAAACTGGCGCAAACCAAGAGCGACCAGTAATGGACCCTGTCTGTCTTTGAAGGTGGAGGATTTAATCAGCGTTGGGGAAAAGGAGTCCTTTAGCCTGAAGCAGAAAGTGACTTTTCACGTGATCATGGCCGTGCTTGTCTCTTGCTGTTCATCTTCAAAAGGAACTCACTTTCCATTTGCGATAAGAGTCTTCAGTTTGCTGCAGAAAAAAATAAAGAAGCTGGAAAGTGTCATGACTGCAGTGGTAAGGAGGCGCGTGCCTGGGAAGCTGTGTGATGAGCGGAGCGGCAAGTGGCCGGGCCGTCAGGAGGCCCAGGTGCTGGCTGCTCGGGGCTGGAGAGAATGTGGAGCAGCCTTGGCAGCCGTAGAGAGTGGATCCGGTGCTCTCTTCCTTTTGCCGAAAATTCTAGATTTCAGGGTCGCAGTGTTGTGTCTGTGTCATCTTTACTGGGTAGTTAATTGGTTAAGCTGCACCGGACTGCCTTTAGTGGTGGTGAATTCACTGCATGTGTCTGTGCTTGAACAAAAGACTCCTGGTGCTCCGTTTACTGAAAATAGACCTGTGTTATATTAGACTTGGCTCTCACAGGCCTACTGCTGGCTGTCTCTGAGTGTTCCTACGTTACTAGTTTATATCTTTACTTAGTACCACATCTTGAGGTAATAGATTGTTTCTTTTGATATCTGCCCTAGACTGCAAGCCTCCAGCGTGCTTGGGTCTGGGGTGACCCTGTGCATTCCTACAGTGCTTGCTAGAACATTTTGGAACGGTTTGAGGCCTTGCCCTGCTGCATCCGGAGCAAGGTTATAGAAATTTCAGACAGTCAAAAACAAAAACACAAACAAAAAGCAAATAAAAACAAAGCACAAAACAACAACAAAAATAAATAATATCTTCCCTATATAATAGTATTTTGTTCATTGTCTTCCAAACGAATTACATCTTTTTCACATTGACAGGTACCCTTAGGATTTTGTAAGTTCTGGTCATGGCCACACATAGCTAAAGTTATGTAAACTGTAAAGGAATAAATCTTTACATTTGAAAAAGTTAGCCTAGGCAGGCCCTTTTTAACTTCTTTGTTATCTTTTGTAAAAGTGCTATGGCCTGGACTGTATTTGTTCTCAGTGCAAAAGGGTGGACAAATTGCGTGTTTTCGATATATGTAGGGACAGGTGATTTTCTGCTTCGTATTTAATGAAGCAGAAAATCACCTGAGAGTCATGAGCACCTTCTGGCCGTGGCAGCACATTGAGCCAAGAATTCACTGACAACTGTATCATGTGAGTCTGGCTTTGGACTGTTTTTGTCCAAGTTACTACTCTGCACGCGCCTGTATGCAGCCTCTTATCATTTTCCTGCACCTTTTTTCCTGCCTCCTTTTGGCATGTACAGTATAATTCCTAAAGACCGTAGCGGTTTGGTACTTGTTTAGAATCACCTGGCAGGGGTGGAGATGTTACCATGTATCGTCTTCAGGTTGGCAGTAAAAATGTGAAAGGAGAACAGTCCATTTACGGATCTCCTGGAAATGCAACTCCTCTTTCTGTTTAGAGAGGTGCCATCTCATAAACACAATTGATATGGACCACGTTTGTTTTTAGAGCTGGCACTTTAAGAAAATGTAGGTAAAGTGAGGCCATGGTTAACGCATTTCTGTCTTGTAAACATGTTAGACCTCTTTAAAAACCTGATTCAAGTTATTCTCACCTAAATTCACATACAGACCAAAGTTCCCATATTATTCAGCCGCATACATCACTGCAGTCCGCCTGTGGGCCTCTTTAAATCTGTGCTGTCTTTGTTTCTTGCCATTTCAGGAAGTGCCCCCGGAATGGCATGCTGAGCTGGTGCTGGACAGAGGGGTGCCAGTGCAGCTGTGGGCACATTACATCCAGCAGGTCCGCACTGCCCAGAGGATTGCCGTGGAGGACTCGGTGTTACTCCTGTTTTCGCTGAAAAACTTTATTCATGCACTGAAGGCGCCTAAATCTTTTCCTAAAGGTAGGACAAGGTGGGAATCTTTTGAATGTGATACCCTGGGGGACGGAATTCTTGGATCCACGACTGGGCTTGTGTTGAGTGAAAAGGCCCAGCAGCGTTCACATAAGTCACGCACGGTCTCTTTCATCACGTACGTGTAGGTGGCGTGTGGTGGAACCCTGACCGCCTGGAGGAAGACGGCAGAGACTACCTGCGCTTGCTCGTCGGGCTCTTCGAGATCATACTCAGTGGGGCCGACAGCACGCACTTCAGGGTGCTGATGAAGCTGTTCATGAAGGTGCGAGCCGCCTCTCAGGCTTACTCTTCCCTTTCGAGTAATGCAGATATTCTAGTTATGACCGTTTTGAGTGAAAGTGAAAGTAGACTTTTAAACAGCAAAGAGCATTTGATGGTAAACACTGGCCTTGCCAAGCAGCGCTGTGCTCAGGGCTCCAGTCAGGAGGTTTGACCGAGACTGACATTGCCGCCTGCCTCCCGGTGGGCGAGGCCTGGTCACATGTGTAATCAGTCTGCTTGGTGGGTTCATGCCATTGCCCACGAGAAATTGATGTTCAGAGAGGTGATTGAGTGTATTCAGAGTCACTCAGGGAAGAAACTTCGTCACAGCACCAGTGACCTCCGTGCTGCCTGGGCCAGAGGTCAGTGCTCTGTTCTCGTCTGCCTGCTTCCTGAGCAGCGTTTGACACAGTGGACAGTGTTCGCTCCGTCTTCGCAGGACTTCCTGACACCACTCTTTTCGCTGTTCTGCTTAGAGTACTCGATCGGTTTTTTGTTTGTTAAATGTGTTCAAGTGCAAGCTATAGCGAGTCCTCTGAATATCAGTCCTCTGAATTTATTTGCATACTTCCCAGTTTGCTAAACTACCAAGTGTAGAATAAGTAAGGGGAAGTGGCTAGACAAAGCAAAATACTGTAATAAAGTTTTTGGGGTTTTTTTTCTATAATTGTACACTAGGGAAAGGGACTAGGAACCAACCTATATTAAGTAAAATTTAAACTTCACTGTTCTGTTTTTTTAATTTAGGTACATCTAGAAGATGTTTCTCAGTTATGGGGTTTTTTTCTATAATTGTACACTAGGGAAAAGGACTAGAAACCAACCTATATTTAGTAGAATTTAAACTTCACTGGTTTTTGTTGTTGTTTTAATTTAGGTACATCTAGAAGATGTTTCTCAGTTATTCAAGTTCCTTTCTGTTGTGTGGACCTATGGGTCTAGCCTTTCAAATCCACTGAGCTGCCGCGTGAAGACAGCGCTACAGACTCAGGCCCTGTACATGGGCTGTGCAGTGCTGGCCTCGCAAAAGCCCCAGAGCAAAGCCCAGCTGGCCTCCATGTCTTCCCCAGGTACTTCTGGGGCGTTGTCGCATCCTGTTGTGACTGCGCTTCAGCCTTCTCTGTGGGTGGTCCATGTGGGTTGTAGTTTGGAGAATTCCTTTTTTGTAGATTTTCCGGGGCGTTGTCACCTCCTGTTGTGGCTGCGCTTCAGCCTTCTCTGTGGGTGGTACATGTGGGTTGTCGTTTGGAGAATTCCTTCTTTATAGATTTTGCATGTTACCCCACCCCCCTCAACTAAATAAGCTATCTGTTTACTTCTAAGTATTGCTTTTAAGTTACAAAGGTCAATTGCAAAATCTCACTAAAACAAATGATAGAAGTGATAGGTGATGAATCCAAACCATCATAATATAATTCAGTATTGAACTAAAATTTCTGCATTGAAAAGTGAAGTTTGCCCTAGCTGGTGTTGCTCAGTGGATAGAGCATCAGCCTGCGGACTGAAGGTCCTGGGTTCAATTCTGGCAAAGGGCAAGTAAAGTCACAATAAACATCAATTCAGGACAAAATCAGCCCTAGCTGGTGTTGCTCAGTAGATAGAGCATTGGCCTGCGGACTGAAGGTCCCGGGTTCAATTCCGGCAAAGGACAAGTAAAGTCACAATAAACATCAATTCAGGACAAAATCTTTGTAAAGCACGATGCACTGATGGGCAACTTCCTCCACACAATTGTAGAAGGATGTGTGTACAGGGGTGTTTGCAGCGGTTTTAATGCAAAAAGTCTAGAAATCTAAACTTTCTCCAGTGAGGTACTAGTTTTAAACATACGGAAAATCAGGGAAGACCTGTACAATTTAAAAAGAATGGTTTAATTTAGTTTTGTGTGGAAAACACTCCCAGAATGTTTTGAGGTGCGACAGCAGTTCCTGCAGAACAGTGTATCGACACTATGCTCTCATTTGTGTACTTTCCAAAGAATTTACCAGCACCTGTCTAACATTTTTCTAGAATACCAGATACAGTGAATGGTCTTCGGAGAGGGAGTGTGAGTTGGGAGTAAAACTTCTCATCATGTACTCCGGGGTACTATTTAAATTTTATACTGTTTTCTGTCTTTAAATTGTTATTTACATTTTTTCCCTTTGGTTTCAGTAGTGGCATCTCTTCTTCTTAACCTGGGGAGCCCCATAAAGGAAGTCCGGAGGGCGGCCGTTCACTGTCTGCAGGCCCTTGGGGGCGTGGCCTCCCAGTTCCACCTGGTGATAGAGCACGTGACTCCCAAAGCAGAAGAGGTCACCTCAGATGCCTCCTACGTCATCCAGGTAGCTCATCCGCACAGGAGGCTGCGTGTGCGCGCACATTGTGTCCACCTGAGTGGTTTCCTTGTTCTTGACTTGCTTTGTAAGGATTTTGAGTTTAGTCTCTGAATTTAGAAACTGATGTGTCAATATTTGCACATCTTCCTCCCCCATTTTTTAAAGATAGCTGCTAGAAGACAAGTGCCTGGCTTTTGAGAGTAAGCGAAGGGGCACCAGTGTCTTTTCCTGTTAAGGTTTCAGGGGAAATGAAAAATGACCCTCCATAATTAGTACATTTAACCTTTATAGTTCCTTAACTCTTCTTTTCCAATTTTCTTATTGGTTCCCTAGGATTTGGCTACTTTGTTTGAGGAACTACAGAGAGAGAAAAAACTGAAAACTCACCAGAAGTTGTCTGAAACTTTGAAAAACCTGCTTTACTGTGTATCTAGTTGCCCATCTTATGTTGCAAAAGATCTGCTGAAAGTGCTTCAGGGGGTCAACAGTGAGGTGAGTGCAGTGAGTGGACCGGATGCCATGGGGTGTCACGGCAGGTCACCGTAACACGCCTGCACCGGCGAGGCCGGCAGAGTCACATGCACGCCTTCAGAATGAACGTTTTCTTACTAATTTGGGGAGGGAAGCATCGTGGTGGAGAAAAATACATGGGAAACCAAAAGCACATGTTGGTGCGTTTCTTCCCGTTTTAAAGTTGTGTGTTATCCCTGTCTAATCACCGACTTGATTTTAAATGAGCTTTAAAATCACATGGGGAAACCACAGGAGGTGGGCGCTGCAGAAAAACTTGGGTTGGGTCTGTGCTTCCGGTGAAAATCCTCCACGAGGTGATATATTCAGACATTCCAAGCCATTTGCTCACTTTTTAAAGTTGTACACTTTCTGGGGTGGAAATCCACAGCTTCCATTATGTTGTCAAGGAAACCTGTGGTACAGAAGCGGGGTTCCAGGGCCTTCCTGATGCCGGGGTGTGCTGCTCTCGCCACTCCCTCGTCCTCGTGGCCAAGTGCCTGTGCTCCCCCAGCTCCGGGCTGACTGCAGGTGGAGACGTACTAACGGGTGGAATAGTACATCTGACTGTGTTTTCCTGGTGGGAGCAAACATGGCATTTATCAGCTCTGTGTCATCCCGGGTGTAGTTTAAACAGGAATTGACCATCTTACTCTATAAAGAACCAAGTAGTGAAAATTTAGGCCCCGCAGGGCATACAGTCTCATACAGCTGCTCACCTCTGCCTTCTGTTGCTGTGGTAGTTTCCAAACCATTTGCTCACTTTTTAAAGTTGTACACTTTCCGGGTGGAAATCCACAGCTTCCATTATGTTGTCAAGGAAACCTGTGGTACAGAAGCGGGGTTCCAGGGCCTTGTTGACGTGACGGGGTGTGCTGCTCTCGCCACTCCCTCGTCCTCGTGTCCAAGTGCCTGTGCTTCCCCAGCTCCGGGCTGACTGCAGGTGGAGACGTACTAACGGGTGGAATAGTACATCTGACTGTGTTTTCCTGGTGGGAGCAAACATGGCATTTATCAGCTCTGTGTCATCCCGGGTGTAGTTTAAACAGGAATTGACCATCTTACTCTATAAAGAACCAAGTAGTGAAAATTTAGGCCCCGCAGGGCATACAGTCTCATATAGCTGCTCAGCTCTGCCTTCTGTGGCGGTGGTGGTGGAGACAGTATGTGAGCAGATGGGCCCAGTAGCCATATTTTGCTGGCATTAGTTAAAGCCTTCACGTACATAATTTGCATTAATATTAATTATACCAAGCTGGAAACACTTAGGGAAAGGTGTAGTGTTTTAGAAAAAGCTAAAATTAATGTTTATAATCTAAAACTTCAGTTTTGTTTGTATTTCCTGTTTTCAGAAAGTCTTCGGACACTCAGGTTTCTCCATTGATCCCTGAAGGGTAGAGCTTTTTGACCATTCATTGTAGACTAAGCTATAGAAGGGACCTGAATACTTAATTGGGTTAACAGTCATCCCATGTCCCAGAGGACATCATTATTGGGGGGTTTTCTCCAGGCTAAGCTCCCAGTCTTCCAACAGGATGTCTTTGCAGACTTTTGTTAAAGAAAACATGTACCAGTGTGGTAACTGTTTACTAATCAACTTTCCACACTTCAGATGGTGCTTGCTCAGCTGTTGCCTATGGCTGAGCAACTGCTAGAAAAGATCCACAAGGAGCCCTCGGCTGTCCTGAAAGACGAGGCCACTGTCTTGCATCTCATCTTGGGAAAATATAATGAATATTCAGCTTCTCTGTTACATAAGGACCCAAAGAGTTTAGATATATTCATAAAAGCTGTGCACACCACGGAGGAACTTTTTACGGGCATGCCATCCGTTCAGATTACAGCCCTCGAAAAGGTCAGTGACTTCTTTCAGAAACGAAAGCACATTCAAGCTTATAAAAATGTGTGATGTTTTACTTGGAGAAGATGAAGTGGACTGGACATGTTTTAAAGGAATATGATTTATTTGACCCACTTGGCAAAACAGTGATGTACATGGGTCATTAAAAAGTATTGCATTTTAACTGACAAAATTGGGAACAATTTTACATTTGTAAGAGAAT
>NW_005370653.1:675891-677294 GCF_000412655.1 Myotis brandtii
GAGAGAGAGAGAGAGAGAAACATCAATGATAAGAGAGAATCATTGATCGGCTGCATCCTGCACGCCCCCCACTGGGGATTGGGCCTGCAAACCAGGCATGTGCCCTGACCGGGAATCAAATCATGAGCTCCTGGTTCATAGGCCGACACTCAACCACTGAGCCACGCCAGCCGGGCTCTCACTAATTTAAAAGAGGGAAGACTGAGTGTACTGGGTTAACAGGTTCTGTACCTCTCTGAGACATGTACCCCATTTCCTGTGCTCTCTGTATCTGCACTGCAGATTGAGGTCGAAGATGAGTGTGGCCACCGATTTTGTTGCTCTTTTGCAGAAACCGTTCCCAAAGCGCCATCTCCTCCAAGCGAAGCCGCAGGGGAGATGCTGCAGGTGTTCAATGTGGACGCTCACACGGGCAAGCAGCTGCGGCACCTCAAGTTCCTGTCCGTGTCCTTCATGGGCCAGCTCCTGGCTTCCAGCCACTTTATCAGAAAGGTGTGTGTTCTTCAGACATGTGATGAGACAGTGACTGCTTTTTCCAAAGGAACTGTGTTTTAAACTAGTAAAAAGAGCTTGGCAGGTATCATGAAAACGTGACGCATGGTATCTTAAAATTGGGTTACGAACTAAAGGAAGATCAGCATTCCATAATTGGTAGGTAAATGAGTATTGATTTGCTATAGTTTTCTGAATCTTTGTAGTACTTTACAGGTATTACCAATAGCTGTAGAATGTAATTAAATGAATAGATTGTAATTAAAATAAAGTAAGGGAAATAGAGTTATTACAATATGACGAGGGTGATCTGAACCTGATTAGATTATAATGTCAGAAAACAGTTGCTCTGGGAAGTTTGAATTGAATAGTCTTAGGTGAATTAAGAGCCCACCTCAAATGGTTTTTATTATCAGCTGCATAATGTCCTAACGAGGCCTTCTTTACAAATTAGGTCGTTGAAAGCGGTGGTCCTCAGGCTTTAAAAGGCCTTGAACAAAGGTATGTTATGTCTTCTTTTTCCATTTTATTTGGAAATAATTTCAAACTTTTATCAAAAACCTGGAAGAATAGTACAGAATCCTCACGCGTCTCCTGTGTTTAGTTTGCTGGAGGCGGTCCTCGGCTACATTAATGCCGTTGCACAGTCAGTGGAGAAAAACGCAGACAAGCTAACTGGGAAGTTTTGGCGAGCGCTCCTCAGTAAAGCTTACGACATGTTGGACAAGGTAGGGCTTCATCTCTCCCTATCATACGTGCTTTGTTGCTGTTTTTATGTCCTTGTGAAATGGTTCAGCATAGTTTTACTTTAAGAATAAACCTAGCGCCCTAACCGGTTTGGCTCGGTGGGTAGAGCGTCGGCCTGCAGACTCAAGGGTCCCAGGTTCGATTCTGGTCAAGGGCATGTACCT
>NW_005370653.1:677327-679682 GCF_000412655.1 Myotis brandtii
GCTGATCGATGTTTCTCTCTCATGGATGTTTCTAACTCTCTATCCCTCTCCCTTCCTCTCTGTAAAAAACCAATAAAATATATTTTCAAAACAAAACAAAACAAAAAAAAGAATAAACCTAGCAATCACTTCTCTTAATATAATGCAGCTCAGATTTTTCTTAGAAAAGAACCTCTTGGTGACTAGAAGTAATTTTGTCAGAAAGACGGTTGTTTCTCTATCGACTATGTGAACATGAGCCTTAGCAAATACTGTGCTCTCAGAATTCAGTCATGGGAGGACAGTGCCTGTCAGGTGGGGTGTGAGATCTCTTAGAGGCTCTACCGGTCCTGACGTAGGATCTGCCCAGCGTCCGGCTGAGTGACTCTGCTCCCTGGCATTGATCAGCTCACTTAGTCTGAGCATCAGTTCTTTTTTTTTTTATAACTAAAGAACATTTATTTGTTTTTCACTAAGACTTTATCTTAGCACATAATTAAACTGTCACTACCCCCCACCCCAACTTGAAGAAGGGTTAGTACAGTGAATGTTATAAAGCAGATATGAAGGATTGGAATCAACATTAACTGACAAATCAATGTAAACTGCTCTCTAGGTCAATGCCTTGCTGCCCACGGAAACATTCATTCCCGTGATTAGAGGGCTGCTGGGCAACCCCCTGCCGTCTGTCCGCCGGAAAGCGATGGACCTTCTGAACAACAAGCTGCAGCAGAAAGCGTCCTGGAAGAAGAAAACCGTAAGTGACGGCGCGTCCCACCCACTCACCGCCCTGCGGTGTCCGAGCTGCCTGTACCTCCCTACCTCCCTTCATGGTACAGTCCACATACGTAGGTTGTTACCTGAATATACTGCCGTGGCACGCGTGTTTTCAAACAGGAAAACAGGATTGTAGGAGTAGAGATATATGTCCGTGGAGCTCTTAGAATGAATTTCAACTCTAATAGAATTCTTGCTTGATGTGGACCCCACACTGGCTCGGGGACAATTCTCATTCACTCTCTTTGCAAACCAGGAGATGTTTCGTGTGAACTAGGAACTGTTCCAGCACACGCATTGCTCAGTAGCAGCGAGTCCATTGGCGGAGGTCACTGTGTGTGATCATGTGGCTCAGGCCTCTGTTGGGCAGTGTCAGCAGTAACCGTGGAAAGTAAACTGGCAGTGTCCTGGCAGCTTTAATTATTGGGGAACTTTGCTGTCCTCCTCAGGTTTACCACTTCCTCAGACTGGTTCCAGTCCTTCTAGCCATTGTGCAGCGTAGAAAAAAGGGGGCCGAAGAACAAGCGGTTAACAGACAGACAGCTCTGTACACCCTGAAGCTTCTATGCAAGAATTTTGGTGCGGAGAATCCAGAGCCTTTCATCCCGGTGCTGAACACGGCGGTGAGACTGGTCGCTCCGGAGAAGAAGGACGAGAAGAACGTGGTGGGCAGTGCCCTGCTGTGCGTAGCAGAGGCGGCCTCCACCCTGGGGCCCCTGGCTGTCCCACAGCTTCCCAGGTGCGCGGTGAGGCCCTGAGGGGGCTCAGCTGGTGGGAAGTGTCATCCCATACAGCGAAAGGTTACGGGTTCCATCCCGTTAGGGCACATATGGGAGGCAACTAATCAGTGTTTCTCTCTCACATTGATGGTTCTCTCTCTTTCCCTCGCACCCTCCCTCTCTCTCTCAAATCAATGAAAACATGTCCTCGGGTGAGGATTTTTAAAAATTAATTTGCTAAAGAATTGACCTTCAAGCTGAAAAGCACACCATTCTCACTTACCTTCATGGTGTTTCTTGTCCCCGTTTTCGATCCCCTCTGACCAGCTGTCATTAGGAAGCCACAGGTAAGGCAGACTGGCTGTCAGCCTGCAGGGCACTTGGCTTTGCTGCCTGTGATACCGAGACCGCACCCACCTGTGGGGTTCCGTGGGGCAGAGCATTGAAGGCTTTTTACACAGGGCCAGACACAAAGCAAGCGTTAAGTGGAAAGGCGTTATTTTTTAAATGAGCGCTGTCAATACTATAGGCACCGGGACACGTCTTGCTCTTTGTCACAGAAACTATGTAGACGATGTTTTGTGGGCTCTGACGTACACAGTGGGTAATGTGGGCACCAGTGTGGGATTTTTTTCATAATGACTTATCCTCCCTTCTCTACTGTTTCCGCTTAAAGTTAGTCTAAAACATGTTCTTTCTTTCTAGCCTGATGCCCTCATTGCTGACAACAATGAAGAACACCAGCGAGCTGGTCTCCGGCGACGTCTACCTACTCAGCGCCTTAGCGGCCCTGCAGAAGGTGGTTGAGACTCTCCCCCACTTCCTCAGCCCCTACCTGGAAGGCGTCCTGGCACAGGTGAGCCCCGAGACCACAGGTGCT
>NW_005370653.1:679984-696306 GCF_000412655.1 Myotis brandtii
CTTTTTTTCCCTGAGAGGTTTGGCGTTGAGCTGGCAGAGCTGCCTTTATTACTTCCTGTAGGACCGGGTGCGTCCGGCTCTCCTGTTGGAGGCCTCCTGCAGTGCAGTGCAGAGCTTGCTGCAAACGGTGGGCCGGTGGCATTTCCAACTGAAAATGCCCAAGAATGGCCCCGCACCTGTTCTGTTCTCTCGATCGTTTGCCATTTATAACTTCCTTGATGCGAATGATTTAACCAGCGCTTGAAATGTACAGAAGGGGACCTCTCCCTCTGAGGAGCCTGCTAAGTTTGCTAGCAAGGAGGAGCTCAGGTTCTCATGGCGCTGGGTTCCTGCCCTGAGAACATCGCGAGTCTGAGTGCTCGGACCACTCACCCAGGTCCCCAACTCCCGCTGGGAAAGAGACACCCGTCCATTTGCATCTGCAGACGGTCAGGGTTGGCTGGGAAGGGAACTCTCTGGCAAACGGGTACCGAGCCTTCCCAGCCACTAGCATCTGGGCTGTCTTCCCGAGTCATCGCTGCGACTCTGCAGACGTTCTCACTGAGCCACAGAGGCCTCGATCGCTGTCTTTCTGTTTCCGTAGGTGATTCATTTGGAGAAAATCACGCGTGAAATGGGTGCAGCCTCCCAGGCGAATGTCCGTCTCGCGTCTCTGAAAAAGACACTGGCCACCACTCTGTCCCCCCGCGTCCTGCTGCCGGCCATCAACAAAACCTACAAGCACACCCAGAAGGACTGGAGGGTGAGATCTGTCGGGGTTGGACTTTGGGGCGGGGAGGTGCGGTGCTGACAGGTTCCCCTTCATAATGAACTTGGAGTGTGAAGAACTGGCCCCTCTCTCTGCTGTGTTCCTGGTAGAACCACATGGGTCCGTTTATGAGCATCTTGCAAGAGCACATCGGGGTCATGAAGAAGGAAGAGCTCACCTCCCATCAGTCTCAGCTCACCACGTTTTTCCTGGAGGCCCTGGACTTCCGGGCACAGCACCCTGAGGTCAGCTTAGAGCCACTCCCCCCAATCCTGAACGCACCTGCTGAGCGCCAGCCCAAAGCTGTGAGCTGTTCTACTGGCCAGAAGTATGTAAAGCTGGATGTCAGAACTCTGCCTAATAAAACAGCTCTTTTGTTTTCAGAATGATCTGGAAGAAGTTGGAAAAACAGAAAACCATATCATCGACTGCCTGGTAGCTATGGTTGTCAAACTTTCCGAAGTCACATTCAGACCCCTGTTTTTCAAGGTGAGCTTGCTTCCGCCCTGTCTGCTCTGTGCTCCTCTCAGTAACAAGATGTGTAGAATAAACTCCTACTTCTCTCTCTTTTTAGCTGTTTGATTGGGCCAAGACAGAGGACGCCCCAAAGGACAGACTGTTGACGTTTTACAACTTGGCGGATTGCATTGCCGCAAAACTGAAAGGGCTCTTTACTCTGTTCGCCGGCCACTTGGTGAAGCCTTTTGCTGACACCTTGAACCAGGTGAACATCTCCAAAACAGGTTGGTAGCTGACTCCAGCTCGTTGACACCTTGCTCTGTGTGCCTTGCACAAGCTCGGGAAGTACAGTAAGTCTAAAGGGTGGGTGTTTCATGCTGTAGTCGGTGGTCAGGCCCTGAAGTGTCTGCTAATGGGTCATGAGTTAACTGAAAGGAGGAATCACTTACCCAAGAGCCCACCCACGGTGCCACCCTCATCCTGAGCTTGCTTTCTAGATGGAGGAGGAAATGCCCTCTTGATTGTAGTTCTGTCAATAGTGATTTTGAATGTAAACGTTGGAGATTCAATTGTGACATTTTTTTTCATTTTTACTCTTCCCCCTCTTACAGATGAAGCGTTTTTTGACTCTGAAAATGACCCTGAAAAGTGCTGCTTGCTCTTACAGTTTATCTTGAGCTGTTTACATAAAATCTTCCTTTTTGACACCCAGCACTTTCTAAGTAAAGAGAGAGCAGAAGCCTTGATGATGCCTCTGGTGGACCAGGTAACCAAGTCAAACCATCTTTTAACTTCTCATTTTTTGTGGATTTAACTTATCTTCATTGGTGGTTTTACTGAGCTCTGCTTTTGAATTTTTCACATGAAAGGCACAATGTAAGGTCTAATGCGGCGGTCGCCAACTGGTGGTCCACAGACCACTAGTGTTCCGTGAGGTCTAAAAGGTTGGCAACCGCTGGTCTAGTGGTTAAGTTTTTAATTTGTAACAGCTCCTGGTGTTGAGCCCGCCATGAGGACAGTAGAATATTATTTATACGTTGGGTATTTTTTCAAACAGAATGAGCCCTGTCGCTCAAAGTCCTTTTCTCTCTCCTCAGCTGGAGAACCGGCTGGGAGGAGAAGAGAGGTTCCAGGAGCGGGTGACGAGGCACCTGGTCCCCTGCATCGCCCAGTTCTCGGTGGCCATGGCCGACGACTCCCTCTGGAAGCCCCTGAACTACCAGGTCCTGCTGAAGACGAGAGACTCCTCGCCCAAGGTCAGGAGCCGCGGTGGCAGCACTGGTGCCAGCACTGTGCCCGGTGTTCTCGCCATGTAGCCCAAACAGCTATCGCGCTCACAGCTGTGCAACCATGGTAACTAGCGGGACAAACACGGCTGCCCATCTTCTAGCACCAGCGGGCAGGCTGTGCCGGACACAAGTTTGTGCCTGCGTTTTTGGGTTTTACTTCCGGGTTATTTATAAATAACAGCAGTCCTCCCCGGCCCCTATAGTGTGTGTGTGGCACGAACACTCAAATACTTTTAATACTTCTGCACTTTTAAATCTTGAGAAGACGTTAAGTGTCTTAAGTGTCCCTGCTCCCAGAGACCAATGCTCTGAGCTTGTGCACAGACTTTCTTTGGGTGAGAGTGAATCTCAGGCCGAGGGGTCTGTGGGAAATGGAAGGTAGGTGTAGCTAGTGACACTCACTGACATGGGGGTCAGAGTGCGGAACACAGTTCAGGTTGCCTGTATGACAAACAGATCCCAAGCTGCTCAGTAACCTGGCATCCTAGGTGAAAGCTGAATGGACATAAAGTGAAATAAACTCACGTTAAAGAACATTTCGTTTTTAAGATACTAGTTTTACCAACCTTTGCTTTGGTCCCTCAGGTTCGATTTGCGGCCCTCATTACCGTGCTCGCACTGGCGGAGACACTGAAGGAGAATTACATGGTCTTGCTGCCAGAGTCCATTCCTTTCTTAGCTGAATTGATGGAAGGTAATTCCCAATGAAAAAGCAAATGTGGGTGCAGTGGGATAGTCTTGGCTCCAACTGGGGACCTGGGAGGCCGGGTTCCTGTTTGAGTGGGGTGGCGGGAAGAGATTAGGAGATGGCCTTTCCTTTGCCTTTCCCTCACACGTGTATTTTGGCTGCAGATGTAGCCTGTTGTAGCACGATGTCTAGGGCATTGCGGCAGCCTAGGACAGCTTCCTGTTCACAGTGACCAGCGTCCACTCCGCGCTGGGCATGGTCCTCATTATCCTCAGGACGTAGATGCCGTTACAGTGCTCGTTTCACAAAGGAGAGAACTAGAGGCTTTAGGGATTAAGTAACTTGATGAACTAACAAAGCACGTGTGACAGTGGAGCTGGGGTGGGAGCCAGGTGTGTGCGGTGTGGACACGGGGCCCAGGAAGCACCAGGCACAGCGCAGCCCAAGGAATGACAGTGGGGCTTCCCCCTAAGCGGGGGGTGGAGGCAGGGAGGCCACGCCGCTTTCACGGTGATCCACGGCTCATCTCCACAAAGGACATGCACCTGGTTCTTATGGCCCGGAGCATGGCACCGCCAGGAATTGGGAATAATTTTGTGGGGCCTCTGTTGGGTTCTGTCTCCCAGGCCTAAGACCCCTGGCAGGGAGGAAGGCACAGGAATACGGAGGCTCCCAGGTGCCTCCGCTTCTCTGATGTGCTTCCCTGTCTGCTGACTGGTGGTCAGAGACGGGGGGACGCCTGGATGAGGTGGTGGGAACCGGGGCCGGAAGCTGACCCGTGTCCTTTCACTTCTAGATGAGTGTGAAGAGGTGGAGCATCAGTGCCAGCGGACAGTGCAGCAGCTGGAGGCCGTCCTGGGGGAGCCGCTGCAGAGCTACTTCTGACCGGGGGAGGGGTTCGCACTCTGTTCAGAGTTCGGATTTATATTTTATATTTTTATTTGGGGTGTTTGGTGCCATGTTCGTTTTGGTGCCTTCACACCAACGTGGACTTGACAAGATTCCTCCCTGGTTTGTACTCCATCCAACCCCTCCTGCCATCTGTACAGAATTGCAAAGAGTAAATGACACGTGGTGGTTTGATACAGGCGGCTGTGTTGTTTCAACGTTTATTAGTCCTTCCTGACTGTGCTGGTACAGCAGGTCTCATCCTCCCGCCCCAGCTGACCATACCCACTGGACTGCAGGTGCAACCCTTAGCTCTTCGGTAAAGGAATGTCTTACGCACCCGGTAGCCAGGTCAGATTCACTCAAAGCAGTACATTTTCTTCACTTCAAGAAAGTGAGTTATTCGGCTTTCAACAAGAATGCTTTTGACCGTGTAAAGCCATTTGGGCTTTTAGTTTCATTTTGGGTAGATAACACTCAGCCTTGATTTTTTGTGTGCCCATAGAGGGCAGTAGTTCTGGAATGTATTTTTCACTCAGGACAATGATTATCTCCTTTATCTTTCGGCCTTTCGCGCGGGCGGAGGGAGTGGAGGCTACAGGCTGTTTCTAAAACAGCTAAACCTGACAGATGCACCAACCGGAAGCCCCCCACCTCTCCCCCACTTCCACCCGCCCCAGGAGTAGGAGGAGGACTTTCCCACTGGTGGTAACCAAGAATCACTTGTATGAGAGAGAATCGCATTTTTTTGAAGTTCTCTAATCCTTATATGATGTCACAGTGACAGTCGTGACAAAGAAGCAAAAGGCTGACATGCAGTTTAGAGACACATATATTCTCTTCAAGGAAAGTCTTAGTAAGATTCAGTCATAAATGCTAATAGCTTCACTTCAAAAACATCTTAAGATTTTGTATTCAGTCCTTTGTTTTACAATCTCCATGTAAAATGAACTATTGGACTTAGAGGAAAATCTCAGTCATGCAAACTTTCAGGAAGAAGAAAAATAACCCTGGGATTCTAGAGTCTTCTTGCCCTCCCGCCCCCATCAATGTTTTTTGAGTTTGGCAAGACTTGGCATAATAAACTAACAGGAAAATGTGGGAAAGAATGCTAATATATATTTATATATATATGTATATATTGGTAATAGTATTCTTTTCTTTTCAGTATATTGGTATTAAAAAATAACGAATATCTGTTATGAAAATGCTCCTCAATCCTGGCAGAATCCAGCTCAGCAATTTAATATGACAAATGATCTGGCTGATGTAGCTTTTTACCTCCCCACTCCCAAGCCTCTTAAATTTCCTGAAACAAGATCTGACATGTAAGAATTCTGCAAAGAATTCTGCCAACTCGTTTCAAAGAATCATAGGAAAAATTACAGAAATGCAACACTTAACTTGCTGATACAGGTTTGATTTAATCACTCAGATAGAACAATGTTTGATCTCAGCCTAGTGATGGACTAATCTTTGGAAAAGCAGAGAGGCGGTGTCGCTTTGCATGCAGACAACGAACAGGTGTTTATGTTGCCTCTCTACGTTGGTCTATTTCACTTTCTGGTAGGGCCTGTTTCATAAACATTAAATCAATTCTTAACTTTGCTTTGTGACCCATAAACATTTGCAAATTGAATTCCTCTCACTTCTACCTTAAACTCTCTGTACAGGTATGTGCAGACCTTTAACTCCCCCTAAATTCATAGAAAAAATATTCTACAATAACCACTTACTGGTACAAAAGTATTGTGATCAACATCAAGTGAATTTCAACACCATTTGTTTTTGTTGCTTTTGCTTCGTTGAAATGCAACACTTAACTTGCTGATACAGGTTTGATTTAATCACTTAGATAGAACAATGTTTGATCTCAGCCTAGTGATGGACTAATCTGGAAGAGCAGAGAGGCGGTGTCGCTTTGCATGCAGACAACCAACAGGTGTTTATGTTGCCTCTCCACGTTGGTCTATTTAACTTTCTGGTAGGGCCTGTTTCATAAACATTAAATCAATTCTTAACTTTGCTTTGTGACCCATAAACATTTGCAAATTGAATTCCTCTCACTTCTACCTTAAACTCTCTGTACAGGTATGTGCAGACCTTTAACTCCCCCTAAATTCATAAAAAAAATATTCTACAATAACCACTTACTGGTACAAAAGTATTGTGATCAACATCAAGTGAATTTCAACACCATTTGTTTTTGTTGCTTTTGCTTCGTTTTGTTACCTTAATCTCTGTGCCGTGTTCATGTCATAGTGTTAATGATTTGGTGGTGCTTACAGTTAGATGCTTATTATGTTAAAGGGAACTGCCAGATGTAAGTCGCTATCAACTCCTCGGCTGCGGGGATGAGAGAAGGCTCCTTAAGAATGTGGTCCCTGGGGCTGTAGTAGTGTCTTCTATAATTAATGTCTTAGGTGATTTAATAGCTGAGTCATTCCAAGGCCCTGGTGAGTGTATCTAACCTGCAGTGGCACAAGGGCAGACAGAAGAGCATAAGGAACATGGTTTTGGACACCACTGTACATCCAACCCAGCACAGTGCTGGCAAAGGCAGTGCTCGATGCATGTTTGCTGCTGTATATTGCAGGCACCTCACCAGTGCCTGGTGACTGTGAAGCAGGTTATAAACGAGAGGCAGGTGGGGAGAGAGGAGGAGGCCTGAATAATGCATAAGCTGCTGCTGCCTCCAACTTCCTCCTCCTGCGCTAGACAGAGCCTCCTGCATGACAGGTCTAAGGACACCAGGAGGACTAATGCTGCGGAAGCTCATCTTAACTATATACACAGGTAGTATGGTCGTGAGATGCATTTTAACCAGGCCAGTGTCACGTAAGCCATTCTGTATTTCAGTTTTTGTGGTGGTCGTGCCAGCTACCAGCTCCTTACTTCCAGCAGCTGGATGTCTCCGTCAACCTCCAGGGTGTCGATGCTGGGGAGCTCTTTAAACCTGTGCTTGTACTCCAGGCTGTGGACGCCATTCACCGCAACCTTGAACTCCTTAACATCACAGTAAATTATCATCTGAAAGGAAAGGACGCGCAACGTTAGTGCTTCCCTTGGTTTAAAAATCTGAGTTTCTTGTACAAACAGGACTCACTTCCTGGAAGAAAGGGCTGCCACCCAAAGCTGTGTGTGACCAACAGGGACGATGGCAGTGCAGGCAGTTTCATGGCCCCCGTGTCTCCATATCCACGGGGCATTAAAAATATCACCCCAGGACTGAGACAAGGTTCCTGCTAAAATTCCCATTAACTAACGGGCTATCCAGTTTTTGACATGACAACAAATGTCTAATAATTCCATTCTACTGGGTTTGCCATTTGCACTGACTTTCTATGTTATAAATAGGACATTGAAAATACAATCTCAAAATAAAACACACACACACACAGCTGCACAGTAGGGCTTGACCTGCACGGACCGTCTGTCTGACCCCTGCTCCCAGGATCCTTTTCCCCATCCCGTTTTCAAAATATGATCTTACCTCAAAGTACATCCCAGGACTAAATGGGAAACAGGTAATATTTCTCTCTTCTTCTCCCCAGGACTCTTGAAGGAAAGAATTCCTTATAAATGCTTTACTATTCAGGCGCGGGTTCAAGTGGAGAGCAATATCCTTTGATTTTCCTGATATCAGATCAACATTAAAGCTTTTAAGACAAAAAAAATAAAATTTAGTCAACTAGAAGAGAGTAGTGCACTTTCTGAAATGTAACAAGCAGAACTGAACTCTGATTATAATTACACAAAATATAAGTATGCATATGGACATAGGAACACGAAAGGTGAAATGAAACTGTAAATTCCAAGTTAGCATTCCATAGATATGTTATTTGTAAAATGAAGATGGAAAAAAAGAACTTTAAAATCAATGTTGAAGGTACGGATCTGGTTAGGAAGCTGAGGGTTTAGAAGAATAAGCCAAGTGAGTTCTTCAGCTGCGGGGGGCAGGGTCCTGTCAAGGGATTCTCCTCATGTCTGTGTGTTCTGTTCTTGGAAGTGTACTTCTGTCTAGGAAATACCTCATTTCAAGCTTTCAGAATCCGAATATCCCTGGAGAAGGTCCGTAAAGCAGGCATTTTACAAGTTACATGACAAGAGGGGCCCTAACAAGAGCTACAGGACCTCCCAGGGCTGCCCTGGATTCTGCCAGGGAAGGAGGGACACCCTGAGTCTGGCCACAACATTAGGATTTAGTCCTGGTTCTGCCACCAACCAGTGAGCAGCCTAAGTTCTTTATTACCCGCACCTTTCAGCTGAGGACTGGCACCCTAGCACTACTGGGATCTCACAAGACGGTTGTGCGGTGAGAGCTAAGAGGAGACACGTGGGAGGGTTGCACTGTCACACGTGGACGAGGGTTGCACTGTCACACGTGGGAGAGGGTTGCACTGTCACACGTGGGAGGGGGTTGCACTGTCACACGTGGGAGAGGGTTGCACTATTACACGTGGGAGGGGGTTGCACTTGTCACACGTGGAAGGGGGTTGCACTATTACTGTTAACTCAGTGATACCAACCCTTTGGCCTTCGCGTTCACTTCTCCTTTAATGACGACAGTCCGTCCAGGGCCCATGGAGGAGTTCAACCTCGCCACGAAAGGCAGACTCTGAAAAGAGACCACAGTCGGCACCAGGAAGCCTGCAGGACGCCATCATGTGGGAAAACTGCCCAAACACGGACGTGTTCAAAGGCTGTGGCTGTCAACCCCATGAAGGGACAGTCGGTGTCTGCCCTGGTCCCGGATGGACCCCCAGCAGGAACCACTGTGCCTGGCTCACGGCAAACACTCATGAAAGGAGGGGTGTGGAGTGGGACCTGCTGTCCTGAGTGAGTGAGGCTCCCGCCGAAGAGCCTGTGGGTGGGGTCGGAAACGCTGCTCCTGCCTCGAGGGGGCAGGGAGGGAATCACACCAATGGCTCCTTAGGGGCCTGGGGCCGGAGGATGTCCAGGGGCAGCACACACATGCCAGGTGGCTGCTCTGGGCTTCTACGGAGGGTCGAGGCACCATTTATCAGCAAATTAAAACTTAACTCGTCCTACGGGAGTAAACATTGGGGGCTCTTCAAACCTTTGACAAACAGTTGATAGGTAGTATTTTGGCGCAAGTCAAAGTGTGATGGGCAGTCGAACCTTTGCTCTTGGTGCAGACAGTTCTGGGTACGATTTTATCAGTGTCTCCTCTATTACTAGGCTGTGGGGAGACAGGGCCGCAGTGAGGGCTGGGATGAATGGCGCTGTCTTCCAACACTGAAACCACTCGCTCACTGGGCAGCTTTACAGAATGTTCTACATATTCTACCAGGCAGCAATACTTACAAACTGTGACATGCCGGCACTGGGTACCTACGGGGAGAGAGAGACAGAATGAGGACGCCTGAAAGGAAAGAACCGCAGCGCTGTGTACGTAACAGGAGTAACTGGATCTCCCTAGTGTCCTGAGCCAGCCTGGCTGGGACCACAGTGCCTGCTCTGCCCTGGGGCTGATCCCCAGGCAACAAGAGCTCCATGGCGGTGTGGTCCGGAGTCGTCAGGGCTCCTCAGGCTGGAAGAACAATCGGAATCCTGTACCCCTAACCCCCCCCCCCGACCCCCGTTTTAAACTGGTGGTTCAGCCCTAGCCGGTTTGGCTCAGTGGAAAGAGCGTCGGCCTGCGGACTGGGAGGTCCCGGGTTCGATTCCGGCCAAGGGCACATGCCCAGGTTGCGGCTCGATCCCCAGTGGGGACGGGACGTGCAGGAGGCAGCCAATCAATGATTCTCTCATCATTGACGTTTCTAACTCTCCCTCTCCCTTCCTCTCTGAAATCAATAAAGAAATATATATTTTTTTAAAAAAACAACTGCATTCTTTAAAAAAAAATAAACTGTGGTTCATTCAAAGACTTGACACTTACATCTTCTCCATTCAGAACTGCCACTTCCAGAGTGGATGCTTGGGCGCTCCTTAAATCCTGAAGAAAAGATAAGACTGATCGTTAGCATCCATCCAATTCCAAGTGCAATCTGCTTGACATAACAACAAGCATTACAGCCCGGCCAGTGGGGCTCAGTGGCTGAGCGGCGACCCGTGCACCGAGAGGTTGCAGGTCTGATTCCCGGTCAGGGCACATGTGGGGTTGCAGACTCGATTCCTGGCGGGGGGCATGCAGGAGGCAGCGATCGATCAACATAAATGTCCCTATCTCCCTCTCCCTTCCTCCCTCTCTCAAATCCATACACTTTATTATTTTGTTTAAATATGCTTGAGAATTCTGCCTTAGTATTTTGGGAGGGCAAGTTAGCACTTTCAACCACAACTTAAAATGCAGACACCCCTTTTCTCAGACAGCCCACCTCCAGGAAACATCTTGGAGAGACTCCCCCGTACTCCTGGGTCGAGGGAACAGCCCCAGCGGCTAAAAAGGGCTTTTTGTTGGAGCTGCCCTAGATTGGAGGTCTGCAGACGGCAATAGCATGGGGGGGTCCAGGCGTTAACTGAAGGGGTTTCCTTCCATCTCGGCAGGAAGCGTCACCGACGGCCCCGCGTGGGGGAAGGCCACTCACCGAGCTGAAGCTGAAGCCCACGGAGTGGATGCTCACTTTGCCGTAGATGCCCAGGGTGTCGATTTTCTCGGGGCTGATCCTGTGGGCGTAGAGCAGCGTGTGTTTTCCATTGACAGCCACCTGGGTGGACACGGTTTACAAACAGTTAACAAGTTCATCTTACAGATTTACACAAACTGAAATCTGTTTACTTGGGTTGAGTTTTAAGTTGATCCCTTTCCCGCAGGGCCCCACCAGATAAACCCTGCCCACCAGCAGGGTTTATCTTCTCCTGGCTTCCTGATCTCGTTAAAGCCGTAAGTCCGTCCGTCCTCTGCACACCAGTCGTGCACGCGTGCACATACGTGGGTCTGCATGTACGTATCTGTGCGTAGGTGAGACCTCCAGGATTCAGAGGCCCCGGATGCCCGGGAGGCCTGAGCCCAGGAGAGATCCACCCCGCAAGTGTGCCCCCCTCCGAGAGCCCACAGTGCAGGGGGCAGGCGCTCAGCCTGCCTTTGCTGCACTTGTTCTCTGCACACCAGTCGTGCACGCGTGCACATACGCGGGTCTGCATGTACGTATCTGTGCGTAGATGAGACCTTCAGGATTCAGAGGCCCCGGATGCCCGGGAGGCCTGAGCCCAGGAGAGATCCACCCCGCAAGTGTGCCCCCCTCCGAGAGCCCACAGTGCAGGGGGCAGGCGCTCAGCCTGCCTTTGCTGCACTTGGTGAAGGAATGACCCTGGGCAAGTCCCCAGCTTCTCTGGGATCGCTGTTTGCAAGCAGGCAATGCTCTCCCCACAGGGCTGCCGTGTGAGGGGACGAGGCCCTGCTGTGGGTCCCAGCTCAGCCTGACACGGCAGGTGCCAGTGCAAGCAGCTCCTTCTCCCTCCCTCTCTCCCTCCCAAGGCAGGTACTGTGTCGGGAATGTTGGGAAAACACTGACAGAATACGGATGGTCTCTAAGCAAAAGGAGCTTAAAATCCCAGTGGCGGGCAAAATAAACACAGGATGAAACCAAAGCACGGTAGGAACAAGGGCCCAAAGGCCCGGGGAGGGAGGGCGCATGGAGTTCAGGAGACTTAGGGGCGATGTCCTGGATGGGGGCGGATCCTGAGGCCAGGAAGGACCCCACCAGGAATGGGAGTCTTCTCTCGATGGCGAGTGAAGGCGAGCAGGGGGAGGGCCGGGGGACCACGTTCTCCGTCCCACAGGCCGAGAGGAGATGCTCATGGCAGCCAGATTCTGAGATCTCTGCATCTGAAATCCCACGACCCTAAAGAACCTCCTTGTAGCAGGACCTGACTTCACACTGGGATCCTGGCTTCTACATTCCCACCTGTCATTAGTCCCCCCGCTTGGGTCATGGTTATAACTACTGACCCACAAAAAATACAGGGCGGGGCCAATTCAGACCTGAGCTCCGCCCTGCGAGGAGAAACATGACCAGGAAGGAGCTGTGGCTCCCGCCTCGCCGATGGGACCCGCCTGGCCCCTGCACTGAGCAGTCATCCAGCCAGACTCTCTGGATTTGAGAAACGGGAGGGCGAGCTCCCTACTGGGAAAGCGTCCTGCCCACGCTCATGAGTGAGGTCCAGCTTTTAGCCTCCCAACGGCACCTGGAATTTGTCTTTCAGCACCATCATCACGATCTCGAAGGACTTCTCCTTCCTGAAAGGCATGTCGTAGGTGATCTCCTCCCGCCCCCATTTCTCGTTTTTCAGAGTGTTGCACACGATGCAGTTGGTCCTTTTGAAACGGGGGTTGAAGTGGAAGACCACGTCCGCTCGAGGGTTCACGCTGCTGCCGCACTGTAGGTCCACCTGGAACCTGGGAGGAGAGACGGCTCTGAGCACCGGGAGAGGGAGGCCGCACGGAGTGGGGGCCCACAGCAGGGACTCCAGGCGGAGGAACACATGGCGGACCCTCTCCTCATTCACCCACAGGGCCTAACCACCCTTCCTTCGCTTCTTCCTTAGTAACGGACCCCAGAGCTGGGGCTGGGGCCCCGTCTGTCCAGAGGGAGCCTCCATTCTCCAGCCTCCCTAGTCCATCCCCTGGCCTTCCCCACAAACAGCACATGCGCCCACCCGGCTACCCAACGCACGATGTGAGGCTGCAGTTCTAGCGCCAAGAATCACGGGGAAGAGGCCTTCACCTGGGACAGCAGAGCGGACGCCAGAGGAGGCCTGCTTCTTTAAGACTTGGCAGCACTGCCTTAAGCGCCTGGGCTGTCTCCCTCAGACCCAACTCTTTCCTTTAAGCCATTGTCATGTGGGCGGCAGCCACTGACCTGAGCCCAACTCTAACAGATACGGCCTCGTCCACAGTTTGTACCCAGCCCATCAGATGAAAACTACTTCAGACCCGACTCTTTCCTTTAAGCCATTGTCATGTGGTCAGCAGCCACACTGACCTGAGCCCAACTCTAACAGATACGGCCTTGTCCACAGTTTGTACCCAGCCCATCAGATGAAAACTACCCAAACGGGCCTTAGGAGACGCTGTGGGGGTGACCCTGCAACTGGAATCTGTCCGTCATCTGACCACAGTTCCCCTCACTAACCACACATCCAATCTATATATATAAAAGCCTAAGCGACCGTTATCGATGACACACACTGACCACCAGGGGGCAGACGCTCAACACACAGGCATGGAAACATGGAACAGACTGATGAATCTCAGAGGGAAGGGGGGCGGGGGGAGGGTGGGAAGAGATTAACCAAAGATCTTATATGCATACTAGAGGCCCGGTGCCCTGAGCCTAGCCTGCGGGGATCGGGCTGAAACCGGCGGTCTGACATCCCCCAAGGGGTCCTAGATTACAGGAGGGCGCAGGCAAGACTGAGGGACCCCACCAGTGCACAAATCCGTGCACCAGGCCTCTAGTTCTTTATAATGAGATCAGACTTAGAGCAATAAAATAAAAAACCCAAATAATGTCTATTTCAGTCACTCATTCCAATCTCAGCATCTGGGCCAGGATACTGATGGAAGCAAAATCAGCCTCAAGTACCTTAATGTCTCTCCTACGTTATGTTATTGTCACAAGGAGACAGTTTCTTCGAGTTCTTCTTCATCGAATGCAACGATCTTACCTGTCCGAGTCCCCGGGAACGTGCCCACGGATCACAATCAAAGTTCCAGGCTCCAACTGCTCAGGGATGGTCCCAACATAGGGGATTATCTGGGGGAAATAATTTGAACAAATATGCTTTTACAAGAAGCGGAAAGACTACATTGTTAAGCCCCACGTTTTTATCACATATAAACCCAGCATTTCCCAAGTGGCCCGCACTGTTTTCAAACAGCTACGCAGTCACTGCAGCCCTGGGGTTGCTCACAATCCTGCCAAAGGTAGAAAGTGACTGCAGAGGACTCGGTTACCGGGTTGTAGATGACATTCTGTAGGTTGTTCAAGGACAGCATCTTTCCCCTCCACTTCAGCGTTGGTTGCGGTCTCTCTTCCGTGTGTGAGCTCAGATTTTAAGCAAGTTTCTTTTAAAGGTTTCCTCGAATGAAACGGAGGCAGTTGCCCTGTGCAAAATCAAAACAGAGGGGAAAAAATGCATCACTTTTCTTTATATCATAATTATTCTTAAAGGTAAGTTAGAAATTATTTCACTGATATTTGTCAAATAACAGGATGCTATTGTAGTCAAAGATCTGATCCCAATTCTCACCGAGTATACTTATATTGGCAGCAAAATCTCAGACATCCAGGTCTGAGGTGATACCTTGTCATTTTAATTTGCACCTCTCTGATGATCAGTGACTTTGAGCATTTTTTCATATGTCTCTTGGCCATCTGTGTGTTCACTTTGGAGAAGTGTCTATTTAGGTCCTTTGCCCATTTTTTAATGGCATTGTCTTCCTTTTGTCAAGTTGTATGAGTTCCCTGTATATTTTGGATATTAACCCTTTATCAGATGTATCGTTGCCAAATATGTCCTCCCATACAGTGGGCTCCCTTTTCATTTTGTTGATGGTTTCTTTTGCTGTGCAGAAGCCTTTTATTTTAATGTAGTCCCATTTGTTTATTTTATCCTTAGTTTCCTTTGCCCTAGGACAGTGATGGCAAACCTTTTGAGCTCGGCGTGTCAGCATTTTGAAAAACCCTAACTTAACTCTGGTGCCATGTCACATATAGAAATTTTTGATATTTGCAACCATAGTAAAACAAAGACTTATATTTTTGATATTTATTTTATATATTTAAATGCCATTTAACAAAGAAAAATCAACCAAAAAAATGAGTTCACGTGTCACCTCTGACACGCGTGTCATAGATTCGCCATCACATGTATCCGTAAACATATTGCTACGAGAGATATCTGAGATTTTGCTGCCTATGGTTTCTTTTAGGATTTTTATGGTTTCATGACTTACATTAAGTTTTTTAACCATTTTGAGTTTATTCTTGTATATGGGATAAGCTGGTGGTCTAGTTTCATTTTTTTGCATGTGTCTGTCCAGTTTTCCCAACACCATTTATTGAAGAGACTGTCTTGACTCCATTGTATGCTCTTGCCTCCTTTGTCAAATATTGAGTGTAATGGGGGATTTCTGGGGTCTCTGTTCTGTTCCATTGATCTATATGCCTATTCGAGTGCCAGTACCAGGCTGTCTTGATTACAGTGGCTTTGTAGCGTAACTTGAGATCTGGTATTGTGATTCCTCCAACTTTGTTCTTCTTTCTCAGGATTGCTGAGGCCGTTCGGGGGCCTTTTTTTGTTCCATCTGTGAAATATGCTGTTGGTATTTTCATGGGGATTGTACTGAATCTGCAGATCGCTTTGGGAGTATGGGCATTTTAATGATGTGAATTCTACCAATCCATGAACACGGTATATTCTTCCACGTAGTGTTTATCTTCCTCTTTTTTTTCAGCATCCTGTAGTTTTCCGAGTACAGGTCTTCTACCGCCTTGGTTAAGTTTATTCCTAAGTTCCTTAATTTTGTTGTTGTTGTTGTTACAATAGTAAATGGGATTGTTTAGTTTCCTCTTTCTTTTTTTTTAAAGATATATTTTATTGATTTTTTACAGAGAGGAAGGGAGAGGGATAGAGAGTTAGAAACATTGATGAGGGAGAAACATCAATCTGCTGCCTCCTGCACACTCCCTACTGGGGATGTGCCCGCAACCAAGGTACATGCCCTTGGCCGGAATCGAACCTGGGACCCTTCAGTCCGCAGGCCGACGCTCTATCCACTGAGCCAAACCAGTTGGGTGGTTAAGTTTATTCCTAAATTCCTTAATTTTGTTGTTGTTGTTGTTGCAATAGTAAATGGGATTGTTTAGTTTCTCTTTCTGAGAATTCATTATTGGTTTATTTTTTAAAAAGCCACCGCCTTTTGGGTGTTGATTCTGTAACCTGCTACGCTGCCAAACTCACTGGAGTCTAGCAGTTTCCTGGTGGAGGCTTCGGGGCTTTCTAGGAACGATACCCTGTCACCTGCGAATAACAGTTTCCCTTCCTCCTTTCCCGGCTGGATGCCCTTCGCCTCTTCCTGTCTGATCGCTGCGGCCAGGACTTCCAGCGAGTGGTAAGAGCGGGGATGTCACCCCAAATTTTAAAAAGGACCCGCGGGTACACCGAGTAGCTGGAGGGAAGGCTAAGACTTACGAATGAAAAGAGGAAGGAAACTCGAGTTTCCGGAGTCCGGACCCGCCCGGAGCACCTGACCGGCCGCAGGTCACCAGAGCCCGGA
>NW_005370653.1:696710-712571 GCF_000412655.1 Myotis brandtii
CGCGGCTACGGGCCGCCCCGGCGCTCAGTCCGCCGCTGTTTCCGGTTCTGCCCAGCGGCCGGGGGTGGATGGGATGAGAACGGGGCGGAGTCTGGGGTCACGCCGCCCTGGAGACGGGGTGTTGCAAGGGGAGCATCTGGGGCGACTTTGGCCGCTGCCCGGAAGCCTCGGGAGGAGGTGAAGGTGCAGGTGAAGGTGAAGGTCAAGGTCAAGGTGAAGGTGAAGGTGAGTGAGAGGAGGGGGCGGATGCAGATTTGGGGGGAGAACGCGGGAGCCATTCGTGCAAAGAGCCTGAGGCTCCCGACAAGCGTTTGGTGCCGCGGGAGAGAGGAAAACGGGGGGAAGGAGGCCCTGGACGCGATGGGGTCACGGGGACAGTAGCTACTGGACCACGGACCCAGGACAGAAGCCCAGGAGAGAAAGAACCAGGAGGCGGAGGAAGGCAGCCCCGGAGACCTGCCCAGAGGTGTCCTGTGGGGAGCCGCTATAGGGTTAAGCCTTGGACCGACCTGTTGGCAAAGTCACAAACAAGTCCCAGCTTAGAGGGCACAGTCCTCTTAAGCATAATTAGGCTTGACCTTATGACGCTCCCTAGATCTTACCTGGGAAGCTAATGGACTGAGGGAAGTGCAGCAAAAATAAGAACAAAAACAAGTAAAACTCACAAGAACAGTGTAACTATGGTAACCACTACCTTGTTTACCTCTGACTATAAAATAAAGGCTCAGCTTGCCTCAGGATCTTTCTCTGTGGCCTCAGCCAGGCACAGGAAGATCCACGGAGACTAAAGAGAGCTAGAGAGTTCTGAACTCTGTCTCCGTGTAAAACATTCTTTGACGACTCCGTCCACACCTTTGGGAACCCCTGGACCGCTGGGGCTGGACCCCAGCAGTGTCCGAAGGCAAAGAAGGAAAGTCTAGAGAGAGCACTGCCCATCGTGACAAATGCTGCTGGAAGGCACGGAACAGAGGAGGAGCCCACAGCCCTAGCCAGGGGCTCAGGGGGTAGAGCATCGGCCGGTGGACCAGAGGGTCCCGGGTTCGATTCCGGTCAAAAGCACACGTACCTCTAAAAATCAATGGGAAAAATATCCTCGGGTGAGGATTGAAAAGTAATAAAAATAGAAGTAACCAGCGGACTTAGAAGCCTGGAAGTCATCTGTGACCGACCTACTGCGTTCAGAAATGAGAGAGGAAGCAGCAGTGGAAATAATGATGACTAAATCGTTCACCAAGGTTTGCTATGGAGAGGAACAGAGTGTGGACTCAAAGGGAAGATTTTTTAAATTTTATTTTGTCTTTATTTTTTGTTCCTTTTAAAGACAGAAGATACCACCGCGGTGCCTTTTAGAGTTTTTCCAAGCAAGCCACAAGAAGGACTGCATTTACATTGTGACTTGTTACATACACACTTAAGATGATGGAAACTGAAATTTCGCAAAACAATCCTCTCATTATGTGTGAAGCGTTCTTTTTTTTTTCATTAAAAAAAATGCTGCTTATAACCCCCTAAGGAGTGTGCAAGTCCCACCAATGGTTTGTGACCTTACTTGGAAATCAGGGTCAGTGGAGTGTTAGAGCTGCCTCAGACCACCCGTGAGAGCCAATGATGCACCTTGACATTGGCCAGATGGGAGCATTTACACCATGGAAATGGACCACTGCTACAACAGGGCTCCCTCCCCACCCCACCCCATCCCATCCCCAAGCCAGATGTTAAACACTTACCAGCACACTACTGACTGTGCTCATGTGAATGATCCTCTCCCACATCCAACACCAGCACCACACAAGTACACAAAACCACCCGTGTACCTTCAACCACCTGTGTACCCTCAACCACCCGTGTACTCAATCTCTTTTTGGCCTTAGACCCCCTGTGTTCGGACTCACCAGGCTTACCTCTTATGTTCTACAGGATCATGTCCCAAACCTAGTCTTCTCGGGTGTGGGAATCAAGCTTCTAGAACTGTGGTTTTGTCATAAAATAAAAGAATCTTGGAGATGGGAGAGATCTCCAGCGTGCAAATGAAATTAATTCATCCCAGTGGCTCATGCTGTCCTATTGTCCTCACCACAGGACATTGGTTTTCAGAGAGTGGAAGGGAGGAGGAGAGACAGAAACATCGATGTGAGAGAGACACATCGATTGGTTGCCTCCCCCACGCACCCCAGACCCGGGCCGGGTCTAGCCTGCCGCCGAGGTATGTGCCCTTGACCGGAATCAAACTCCAGACCCTCCGGTCCAGGCACGGACGCTCTATCCACAGAGCCAAACTGACCAGGGCCATGGAAGGTGTTGCTTATCGTTGCCCCCTTAGTGTCCAGGCCACATTTCAGACACTCACTAGCCTTCTGACGGACCAACAGAAGCGACGACGATGTTGGAATCCACATAGAAGCACCCATTAGAGATAGTGGTTGGCATCCACCTTTAATTTTGTAGCACCCATTATGCTAGGTAAAAATAATCTTTTATTTCTAAGAAACATATAAACGCGTGTTGAAACAGGAGACCAAAAGGAAGGCGGCTTCACAAGTACACCCTTCAGGTAGATCAACACAGAGTCTCACCAAAATCCAGTCGTTTCAAAGCATTGCCTGTGATGGCGGAAGACGCGTCAGGCCTCCACGGAAGATGGCGGCCGGGTGTCACAGACAACAGAAGAACACGGCTCGGCTTAGGGAGCCGTGGGGAGCCACCCCCTTCTCCATTTCCAAAAGGGGTGGGAAGCAGCCCTGTCAGGCTGCCCCTCAATGCAAATGTAGGGTTCATTTCTGGGAGGCATCTAGGCTGAGTCATTTAGTGGTGAGTCCCTCCAGGCGCTCCCCCTAGTGGTACTACCAGGTGCGGCACCCACTCACCTGGAGCTCCTACAGACCCAGCAGGTGGCTTAGCATCTCCGCCTCGATGCTCTCTAAACACAAGGGGAGAGAGACCTGCCTCCCTGCGTTTATAGGGCGTGCACAGGGTTGGGGGGGCTGGAGGGAGCTCGAACCCCCACAGAGCAAAGAGAACGACCTCATCAATTCTTTGGGCCCATGTCATTGTGTAGTTTCGGGGACAAGGGTAGAAAACCGAAGTGTTATTAACTATGAAAGGCAAGCCCACACATTGACTCTGCATCTGTCGGTGAAAAATGGAAGCAGATGTTGGCCTGAGGCTGGGAGAGAGAAAGCCGTGGGCATCCAGAGGGAATCTGACTCGAGAAATGAGTGAATGGCTCCAAAATGAGCAACACAGCCCGGCTGGCGTGCCTCAGTGGTTGAGCGTCAACCTATGAACCAGGAGGTCATGGTTCGATTCCCAGTCAGGGCACACGCCCGGGTTGCGGGCTCCATCCCTAGTAGGGGGCGTGCAGGAGGCAGCCGATCCCTGATTCTCTCTCATCATTGATGTTTCTCTCTCCCTCTCCCTTCCTCTCTGAAATCAATAAAAATATATTATTAAAAAAATAAAAGAACAGATTCACATTGCTCCCTGGTCTGGGGCTGTTTCAAGGTCCAAATTGGCCAAGGCGAGGAGCAGAGGCCTAGAAGTTCCTGGGGTGGTCTCCGCGTGCCCTCTTGGGCCACTCCTCGTCCACCCACCTGCGCAGCACCCGCTCCACGTCGGCGCGGTGGTAGAGCCGGCAGAGCTCCATGAGCTGGCCCACCGGCCGCTGGCTGTTGCGGAGCAGGAACTCCAGGGTGGGGCTCTGGGGCCGCTGCTCCAGGAAGCACAGCTCGTCGTGGCGCATGCCCCACCTGCTGGCAAAATTCCTCCAGTTCTTGATGGTGGGGTGGCAGGGGTCCAGCTTGATCCTGATCACGTCGAGCAAGTCCTGGTCGTTGAGCAGGTCGCTGATGGTGGGGGCCCGGAGCGAGCAGGCGGAGCAGGTGCAGTCCTCCCGGCAGGACTCGGCCTTGCTGACGACCTTGCTGACGTCTGCGGAACAAACAGGACAGCGCAGGTCAGCCGGGGGCCGGGACACCTCGGGCCTCTAGGCCCTGCCTTCCTTTTTTTGAATTTTTTATTTTATTTTTATTATTTATTTATTTTAAATATGTTTTATTGATTTTTTTACAGAGAGGAAGGGAGAGGGATAGAGTTAGAAACATCGGTGGGCGAGAAACATCCATCAGCTGCCTCCTGCACGCCCCCTACTGGGGATGTGCCCGCAGCCAAGGTACATGCCCTTGACCGGAATCGAACCTGGGACCCTTCAGTCCGCAGGCCGACGCTCTATCCACTGAGCCAAACCGGTTAGGGCTAAAACCTCTACTTCTTAATAGTCTCTCTTTTCTGTCATTAGGTACGATGAAGACGTTATCTCCCATACTTCCCTTCCCTCTCCTCCCCAGCTCTGGGTGGTGGTACTCTTATTTTTATGTTGTCAAGGTTATTCATTCACATTCTGTTCTCCAGCGGCTAATAAGCGTGGTGGTGATCGAATTACACGGGGAGCATTCACTACAGGACAGCGGGGAAGACATGTCATGCTCTGGGACCAAACACATGTCCTTGTGAGGGGAACCGTCAAGGTCACGTAGGGAGAGGGAGAGAATCATTGATTGGCTGCCTCCTGCACGCCCCCTACTGGGGATGGAGCCCACAACCCGGGCATGTTGTAGGCACCCAGTGGGGACGCTGCCCACCCTCTGGGCTGGGCTGGGCTCTGCTCAGCTCAGCCCTGGCTCGTCCACCCCCTGCACACCCCTCGGGATGTTGGCACCACTTCAGAGGCAGCCCTGTGGGTGAAGAAAACACAGATAAAGACAAAGACATTATAAGGTGGCCATAAATTTTTTAAAAATAAGCTTTCTGGCATTATCAGCTACCACTCATTTTCAACCCTGTGCGTGGAGTGGATATTCCAGTTTTCGGGGTGTGTGTAAAGGCCTTTAAAGAATTGTGCAATCCTCCACCCCCTGGCGGGCTGTGCTTGGCACGAAAAGCTGCCAAGGCTGATGGGTAACGTGCAGAGGATCGGGGTTGGGATGCGGGCAAGCAGGGGCTGGTTTGCTCGCGGGCCCGCGGTCTGACCCGCTGGACCGGAGACCTGCCCACGACGCTCTGCCCCCCGGAGCTCTCATTCTGCAAGAAAGGGGGACGGGCTTTGTGGATCAGACCTTACTGCTTCCGGCACAGCAGCCTGTCCGTGGCCATCAAGAGCCCATCTGATGTGAGTGTAGACAGGACGCTACGGACAGTTCAGATGGAAAGGAAGGGCCTGGGCCTGGCCGGCGGGGCTCAGAGGATGAGCGTCGACCTATGAACCAGGAGGCCACGGTTCGATTCCCGGTCAGGGCAGGTGCCCGGGTTGCGGGGTCGATCCCCAGTGTGGGGCGTGCAGGAGGCAGCCGGTCCATGATTCTCTCGCATCATTGATGTGTCTCTCTCTCTCTCCCTTCCTCTCTGAAATCAAGAAAAATGTATTTTAAAAAAAATTAGAGAAGAGTTCAGGCATCAAGCAGGCTCTTTGGCAAGGTGTGTGTCAGTCCTTAAAACCAACGTAAGAAACAGGTCCCGCCCAGTGGTGGGGCGTCTCACTGTGAAGTTTGGGGCTGACAGGTCATACACGGCCAGTCAGTGAACAGTTCACTGTGAACTGGGACAAGATTCGGAATTCACAAAGGTTGATTAGCGGAGCCCAGAGAACGGCTCCCGTGGGGGTGCTGGCAGGGGATCAGAGGAGACTTAATGGGGCTCCCTGCAGGGGAGGTGCCGTCCGATCTTGCACGCTGGGTTTTTCGAGCGCTACTCCCACAGCAGTTCCCTCCCACGGGCTTGGTACCCCTGGGAGCTCTCAGATCCTTACCAAGAACGTCCCCCAGGGTCACGAGGCCTCAAGTTTGTTGAGACAATTAAACAGTAAGCATTTCATAGTGACACCTTTGCAAACAGCAAAATCTTGGGGGCCTGACATGAACTCTAGGCCAGATCTGGAGCCTGCACAACCTCAGCCTGCCCCAGGAGGGTCGAACACGTCTGCAGCAATGCGGATTCGGGGTGTAAATTCACCTCTTTCTCTCTGTGTGGTTGCCAGTGTGGTTGGAAATGAATGTAAAAGGCCAGGTTATGGCTTTGATAAGTCATTGGGGTGCACACACCCCCCCCCACACACACACACACAGTATTCGTCAGAGGTCATTAAATGCTAGGAGCTGGAAAATGAAGAATTATTTTTTCACCAACTCGGAAACTGACCCAAGGGCTTTGAGTGGGCGTTTGAGCTCCACCAACAGGAAAGACCGGCTGACTCCACTTTCTCTCTAAAACACCCTTTTAAGGAGACAGCAGCGGGCTGGCGGCGGCACCGGGCAGCCTGGCAGATGATGGCGCTGGTGCCTGCTCTCAGTGACGTCACCTGCTGTCCCTTGAAGAGTCAACCTCGCTGAAGGGCTTCCGTTTCGCTTGGACCCAGGCCACATTTTTTACAACTGACAGCCTGCAACGTGGTTGAAGTCAATCTATCCATTAACAGGGACCTTAACTCCCAAGAGCCCGTGCAGGGTTAAGGGTGGTCCTACACCACTTACTCGATGCGCGTTCACGTCAGCTGACATTTCACATATTAGTGTGTGGGGGGTTAGTCCTCAACACGTTTACCTGCGAGGGGGTCTCCGGGACTGTCTGCAAAGCCATTCTCTTCTCCCTGGAAACCAAAACACCACCGTCACACCCAGGTAGGAATGGAGATACCATCACATTTCCAATTTGGTGACATTTCCACCAAAGCCCGGGGGCGGGTGGGATGGCTCTTCCGAATGGTATTTTTTTGGGGGGCCGTGAACTCTGTCTCACTCCGCGAGGTGAACTCCCGGACGGTCGGCAGGGCCTTTTGTCTAATTGCTCCCTGGCTGGGGCCTCCGTGCCCTGAACTGTTCGGCCCACAAAGGACACTCAACACATGTGTTAAATGAATTACTGTCCCTGTTTTTTTAATACGTTTAATTGATTTCAGAGAGGAAGGGAGAGAGAAACATCAATGATGAGAATCATTTTTCATCTGCCTCCTGCACGCCCCCTACTGGGGATCGAGCCTGCAACCCAAGCATGTACCCTGACGGGGAATCAAACTGTGACCTCCTGGTTCATAGGTTGATGCTCAACCACTGAGCCACGCCGGCTGGGCAACCCCTCTAGCTCTTTTTTTTTTTTAAATATATTTTATTGATTTTTTACAGAGAGGAAGGGAGAGGGTTAGAGAGTTAGAAACATCGATGAGAGAAAAACATCAATCAGCTGCCTCCTGCACACCTCCTACTGGGGATGTGCCTGAAACCAAGGTACATGCCCTTGACCGGAATCGAACCTGGGACCTTTCAGTCTGCAGGCCGATGCTCTATCCGCTGAGCCAAACCAGCTAGGGCCCCCTCTGGCTCTTTTAATGTCCAAGGGCACCCACGCCCAGCAAATACCAGCTGGAATAAATCGGGGGAGGTGGCCGGCCCTGGTGGCTGGGTACTGACTTTAAATGACTAAAAGTAAAGGGTTCTTTATGACACCTTGCCTGACACGTCAGACTTCCATGTTTCGCCCCAAAATGTTCTCCCTTGGCATCACTCCAACAAGGCAGCCGCGAGCCAGTCTTCGGAGAGGAGGGTTTACTCTTTAAGTTACCGAAATCGGGAAAAGGGCGAATTCCAATATTCTGAAGAGCGTGTTTTCAGCTTGCTTTTACTTTCCGAGCCACAGGGTGGGGTGTGTTTTTTTTGTTTCGTTTTGTTTTAAACGTTTCTCGCCTCGTGAGCTCCCTTTGTTCTGGCTGCCAAGCAGGTTTCAAAGAATCTCCCTGGCTATCCGGCCGTTGGAACAAACCCTGAGCTGCGGCACAGCAATAACCCCCCGAAGGAGCGGGCACAGGCCTCCTCTTTGCAGGAACAGAAGACGTTCCATTTTAAAACAGGGCTGGCAACAACAACAAAAAAACTCACATAGGTTCCCCCCCTTTCATTTTAGTGGATAAATCTATCTTCATCTTTCAGGAGAGCCTTGACTGCACACAGAAAGAATTGTCACACAAATACTAGAGGGGGAAAAACAAACAAACACTGAGCAACATGCTAAGGTCTATTCTGCGCCTAATCTTACATGGTTTTGGGGAAATCCCTCGAAGCCAAGTAATCACTGTGGCATTCTTGTATCTTGAAGGGAATCTAACCGGTGTCACAAAGCAATGTGAAGGAGAAAACTTGGCTCAACAAAGGAAGAGTTGTAAGAAAGGGAGAGTGGATACAGTAGGTTCCCTAAAATAATTCACAGCCACTCAATGTCAACGTCAATCAGGGGACCGTCACTCCCAGGGAAATGCTAAGTGGCAAATGGACACGTAACGAGAGACTCCCAGTGGGTGACGGAAAACCCACAGATCAGAGCGAAAGCAGCGTCACCAACAACTTTCAAGAGGGCTGTGTGATGGCTCGAACCGCGTGCTTTATCACTAAGGCGGCTTGGCTAGCCAAGAACAGCACCATGAGTGACTTATTACAGACTGATGCTCTATTAGTCACACTACACAGAACTTCACATGTGGTCGGCACGTGGACACGGAAAAGGTGGCGGGTTGATTCCCAGTCAGGGCACATGCCTAGGTTTCGGGTTCGATCCCTGGTCAGGGTGTATGCAGGAGGCAACCGATCGATGTTTCTCTTTCACGTCAATGTTTCTCTCTCTCTCTCTCTCTCTCTCTTTCTCTCTCTCTCTCTCTTCTTGTCTCTAAGATGAATACACAGCCCAGCGAGCCTCTCTCTCTTCTCTCTTCCTTTTCTTGTCTCTAAGATGAATACACAGCCCAGCGAGCATGGCTCAGTGATTGAGCATCGACCTATGAACCAGGAAGGCAAGCATGCTTCTTTATTTTTCAAGCGCTAGAAGGGAATTCCTTAAAAATTCTAGTTATCCATACCAGAGAGTAAAAAATATAACTGGAATTCTCCTTACCTGATGGTGCACATCAGAATTTGTTGGGCCGTTCGAAGGGACTGGATCACACTCTTCAACTAGGAAAAAAAAGACACAGTTTAGTAGTAGAAAGCACAGTGCGGGGAAAGACCTGAGACTCCAAAGACATTTTTCTCTCAAAATGTGGAGTCAGCCCGGCCCGTGTGGCTCAGTGGTTGAGCATCGACCTGTGAACCAGGAGGTCACGGTTTGATTCCCGGTCAGGGCACATGCCTGGTTTGCAGGCTTGATCCCCATTGTGGGGCTTGCAGGAGGCAGCCGATCCATGATTCTCTCATCATTGATTTCTCTCTCTCTCTCCCACTCCTCCCTGAAATCAATAAAAAAAATATTTTAAAAAAACCCAGCAGACATTAAATTGTTCTATTATTGGATGCAAATGTTGGAGTAAGTGTTTAAACTCCTGGACCTGGTTCATTACATATGAGATGATGTATGTCTTTGGAGATAAGAGACGATGTGCCTAATAATACGATTCCCCACGCATGAGGGCAGAAGAAAGATCGAGTGTATGGTTTTCACAGCCGCCTCATTTGTCAACTCATCACCGTTTTAATCAAGGTTTTGCAAAACTCAAATTCTAGGAGAAACCCAATAGTACAATCACTGCAGTATCAGGTTGCCAAGCAACAATCTTGTTCTTTCAAAACAGGAAATCTCTTCAAGGCCGATCAAAGATCTACAGAAAGATGGGACCCTGATGGTGCGTTCCCGGAGCCGCTGCGGCTCGTTCTTTCTCTAAAACAGCCCCCCTCTCTGCCGCTGGGCTGTGAGAGCTGTCGACAGTCCCCAACACTGATTTGCACAATTCTTTTATTTATTTACTTATTTATTTATTTATTTTAAAATATATTTTATTGATTTTTTACAGAGAGGAAGGGAGAGAGATAGAGAGTTAGAAACATCAATGAGAGAGAAACATCGATCAGCTGCCTCCTGCACATCACCCACTGGGGATGTGCCCACAACCCAGGTACATGCCCTTGACCGGAATCGAACCTGGGACCTTTCAGTCCGCAGGCCGACGCTCTATCCACTGAGCCAAACCGGCTTCGGCATAAATATATTTTTATTCATTCCAGAGAGGAAGGGAGAGGGAGAGATAGAAACATCAATGATGAGAGAATATCATGGATCAGCTGCCTCCTGCACGCCCCCTACTGGGGATCGAGCCCGCAACCCGGGCATGTGCCCTGACCAGGAATCAAACCGTGACCTCCTGGTTCACAGGTCGATGCTCAACCACTGAGCCACACCAGCCGGGCTGCACAATTCTTTTGCCAGATTCCCTCCATCCGTCCGTCTGATGCTTGCGTGTGCCAGGCACCATCCAGACTCGGTCCATGAACTTCTCTCAGACACGCGCATCCTAGGAGGTGGATGCTAACATGTCCTCCCTGCCCTCCAGGGAAACTGAGGCCCCGAGGCCCGAAGTCACCGCTGAGTCCACTCAGGCTGGCGAGGCTGAGTTCTGCTCTCCCTCCGACAGGCCTGGCCGGCGGGCACACCAAGTCCTACAGCTTCTCAGTCTGGCTGTCAAAGTGAGGTCTGGGCCCGGCCCCTTAGGTAAGTGTGAACATGCAGGCTCCCTGGCCTGACCCCAGACCCGCCCGCCTGTCATGATTTCTGGGTAGTGGGGCCCGGATCTGAATTTTAAATAAACTCCCCGGTTATTTATCAATTAGCTAAGACTTGGAAACAGTCCGAGTACCCATCAGCAGGTGAGTGGATAAAAAAAGCTGTGGGACATTTACACCACGGAATGCTACGCAGCTGTAGAAAAGAGGGATCTCTTACCCGATGGGACAGCATGGAGGGACCTGGGAAATAGTATGCTAAGGGACAGAAGCCAAAGCAAGAAAGACAAATATCACCTGATCTCACTTATTTGTGGCATCTGATGAACAAAATGAATTGACCAACAAAGTAAGACCCCAAGCACGGAGGCATGGAACAGACCGACATGCCTCCATGTGGGGGTGGGGGATGAGGAGAGAGAAACCAAAGAACTTATCTGCTTATATGCACAGCCCATGGACCTGGGCAATTGGTGAAGACCTGGAGGGTGGGTAGTGGCTGGGAGGAGGGGAAGATGGAGGGAAAATGGGAGATATCTATAATACTATCAACAATAAAAAATAAAGAATAAAATGGCCCAGCTGGCATGGCTCAGTGGTTGAGTGTCGACCTAGGAACCAGGAGGTCACGGTTTGATTCCCGGTCAGGGCGCAAGGCCGGGTTGCGGGTTGTGGGCTCGATCCCCAGTGGGGGACCTGCAGGAGGCAGCCGATCCATGGTTCTCTCTCACTGATGTTTCTATGTCTCTTTCCCTCTCCCTTCCTCTCGGAAATCAATAAAAATATATAAATAAAATAACGTAAAATAAAATGAAAAATAAATTCCCCGGAGGACTCTTCATCGCACCCTGAAGTCTTCAGATCTGATTATTCCGGTCTTGGTGCCACCCGGGACTGCGCCCTGCCTGTGCCTGGCTGCCAGGCTGGCCCCTGCCCGTGAGCCAGAGAACCCCACACCGGGGGGTTCAAACACTCAGAGTCACCCCTGGAAGGGCAGGGGGTGCGCCCACCAGAGCCTCGCTCAGAGCCAGGGCTGGGCTCACAGCTGGTCCTCCCTCCACCCCTGCCATTCCCGGGACGCTCACAGCAGGCACACGGAATACAACGTGCGATTTCAAGGGGCAGAGGGAAGTCTGGTGAGCAGGGACTGGAGGGGGGTGGGGGGGGACGTGACAGAGCCACAGGGGGCCCGGCGGGAGCTCCTGCCCACCATCAGTGACCCCGGCTGGGGCTGCAGGCACTGCTGGGAACCCCACCACGTGTGCCGGGAAGCCCTCCCTTCCCCAGGAAGCGGGGGCAGGAGGGCGGCCCTGAAGTTGGTCAGATCTGATTGTGCCCCCCGCCCCCCGCCTCTCTGGGGTGTCAGCCGAGCCCAGGTGCACGCTCCCGTGTGACCGCTGGCAGCTCGGCCTCGGGGAAGGGTGCAGCGCTGCAGGCCGCCCCACAGGGGAGACTGGGACAAGCAGAGGCCTGGCCCCCTCTGTGGTCTGCACCCCCCGAACATCTGCCTACGGGCGAGGAGAGAGCTGTTTGGTTTGGGGGCCTGACAAGCGCCCCTCCATCGGAAACCGAACCGGCTTTCCTGTGGTTTGGGTGGAAATCATTGTATACCCTCCCCATCCACCCTCCCTCCCTCCGGGCGCAGCCGGGCCGGAGCCCTCCAGCCTCCAGCTGACCACAACTGACTCCGCGAAGCCACATGGCCACAGCTCATGTCAAATGTCCCTGAAATGGGCTGTGGGTGCTGGGGGAGGCCCCTCTCTCTCCACCCCCGTGAGCAGCACCAGGGGGAAGCTAGGGGGGTGTCAGGGACCATCTCTCCCACCACGTGGGGAAAGCCTGCCGGGAACAGAAGACAGAGATGAGGGGGGGAGAGAGAGAGGCAGCCAGAGCCTCCGGCCAATGCTGGGAGCTAGTGGCACCCCAAGCCCTTAAGCCAATCAGTCCCTCCCCACTTTTTTAATGAACTCGAGTTAGATGTCTGTCACTTGCAACCCAGAGTCCCGGGCCTCTTCATTTTGTGCATATTTAAAAACACCGTAGGAACTTGACCGATAATGTTAGAGTGTATAGATTTAAATAAGAAAATTCAGGCCTGAGCCCAGCCACCCCAGAGAGGCGGGGGGGAGCGTCGGCCGGGTCCCTTTGTGGGATCAGTTGTGGTCAGCAGAAGGCTGGACGGCTTCGGCCCCGGCTGAGCCTGGAGGGTAGGGGGGTGGGGAGGGGATACGGTGACTTCCACCCAAACCACAGGAAAGCCGGTTCGGTTACCAGAGGGGTGCTCGTCAGGCCCCTGAGTAGAAGCAGCTGTCGCTTCTCGCCCATAGGCAGATAGATGCTTGGGGGTGCAGACCACAGAGGGGGCCAGGGCTGAGCGCTGACCCATGAACCAGGAGGTCACAGTTTGATTCCCGGTCAGGGCACAGGCCCGGGTTGGGGGCTCAATCCCCAGTGTGGGGCGTGCAGGAGGCAGCCAGTCCATGATTCTCTGTCATCATGGATGTTTCTATCTCTCTCTCTTCCTCTCTCGCTAAAGTCATTAAAAACGTGTTTTAAAAACAACAACAACAAAGAAAATTCATGCCTGAAATAATCATCAAAGAAGCCATGAACTCAATGACTGGTATGTTTCTGTTTCACAATTTTAAATAATGAAAAATTACTTGGACGAGCGCTTCATTCAAGATATTCAACAATCACAAGTTCAAGTAGCGGCAGTAACTGTACCTACCTTTAGGGAGTCCCGTATCTTGAACAGGATATTTGTCTGACTGCAGAAACCAACAGAAGAGAGTTATTTCTAAACATCACAGTCACTTATATACGCGATCACAGTGAAAAGAAAGCATTGTCTTGCGAAAGTCAGGATTTTAATTTAAAACCTTGCACGTGTTTAGCCTTGGACTTCTCATTAGGGCTGACACATAGCCTGCTTGTAATATATATATACATATATAGATAGATAAGTAGATATAGATATATAGATATATATGTATATATGTATGTATAGACATATGTCTATATATATTATTGATTTCAGAGAGGAAGGGGGGAGAGGGAGAGAGAGAGAGAGAGAGAGGGAGAGAATCATCAATGATGAGAGAGAATCATGGATTGGCTGCCTCCTGCACTCCCCACACTGGTGATGCAGCCGCAACCCAGCTATGTGCCCTGACTGGGAATCGAACCGTGTCCTCCTGGTTAACAGGTCGACGCTCAGACACTGAGCCCCGCCGGCCGGGCTGTATTCTTGACTTAGAGCAGGGGTCCTCAAACTACGGCCCGCGGGCCACATACAAATACAAATATTGTATTTGTTCCCGTTTTGTTTTTTTACTTCAAAATAAGATATGTGCAGTGTGCATAGGAATTTGTTCAATAGTTTTTTTTTAAACTATAGTCCGGCCCTCCAACGGTCTGAGGGACAGTGAACTGGCCCCCTGTTTAAAAAGTTTGAGGACCCCTGCTTTACGTTTTGTTTTTTTACTTCAAAATAAGATATGTGCAGTGTGCATAGGAATTTGTTCATAGTTTTTTTTTTTTAAACTATAGTCCGGCCCTCCAAAGGTCTGAGGGACAGTGACTGGCCCCCTGTTTAAAAAGTTTGAGGACCCCTGACTTAGAGAAACCAAAGCAAGGTTGACGAGAAGTTAGTGTTGGGACAGGAGACAGAATCAGCCTTCCTAGTTCCCTCAGCTCTGACCACGACACACACTCCCTCTCCTGTCCATAGTGCCATTCTCCCTCCATATTTCCTGCAGTTTAAAAAGAGGAGCCTTTAGCCAGAGCCGGTGTGGCTCAGTGGATAGAGCGTCGGCCTGCGGACAGAAGGGTCCCGGTTCCATCCCGGTCAGGGCACATGCACGGGTTGCAGGCTCTACCCCCCGTAGGGGGCGTGCAGGAGGCAGCCGATCCATGATTCTCTCTTATCAGTGATGTTTCTCTCCCTCTCCCTTCCTCTCTGAAATCAATAAAAAATATATTTAAAAGAAATAAAATAAAGTAAGTCACCTCATAAAGTATTTTTTTCAAAAAAGAAGCTATCAAGGGAAAACCTCATCTTGGGGTTTCTAATCTTCATGTAAATGCCAAGTAATCAGAAATGTAAAGAGGGGACGCCCAGGCCAGTTTTCTCAGTGGGTAGAACATCGGCCTGGGGACCAAAGGGTCCCAGGTTCGATTCCGGTCAAGGGCACGTGCCTGGGTCCTGGGCTCAATCCCCAGTAGGGGGCGTGCAGGAGGCGGCCGATCCACGATTCTCTCTCATCAATGATATTTCTCTCTCTCTCCCTCCCTCTCTCTTCCTCTCTGAAATCAATAAAAATATATTTTTAAAAAAATGTAAAGAGGGGGCTCTTTCATCCTCTGTGCTGTGAAAATCTTTCCCCCTCCCCACGGGGGAATCTGTACTTGTTCTTCAATAAATTTCCACCTTTTCTAAAAAAAAAAAAAAAAAATGTAAAGACGTAACGATGGGGAAAGGGAAGGCGGGAGTCAGCGCCGCCGTGGGAAATGGGTGACCTACCACGTGGAAGGACAGAGTGCTGGGGTCCGTGTCTTCCACGGGCTCCTCGGCCATGTGACCTGCAGGAAAACACAAGCAGGGAGAATGTTCGTCAATGGAAACGCACACGTGTCCTCCGATAACTGTCTTCACGCGGCGCACACGCTGCTGTAGTCGCGCCGAGAAAAACTTACTTCCAGTCGTCAGTGGAGACAAAATAAGAAGGGGTGGCTTCAGACTGCACCAGAAAGAGATGAAGACAGACTTTATTTATTTTTTTAAATATTTTAGAACGATTTATTGATACGGATCTACAAATACTCAGAGTTACAAATAACCAGAAACCACGCAGGCGTGGCCTGGACAGTTCTCCTGCTGGATCCGATTAGAACCTGGAGCAGGAGTTATTGAATTCGGCTCCTCTTCGATCCGTTTTTATCACATTAAAAATATTAAGCGTCTGAATGTGGTTCGTGTGAATTACTAAAGTCATACATCCTCACCGGGCCATAGCCGGTTTGGCTCAGGGGACGGAGCGTTGGCCCGAGGACTGAAGGGCCCCAAGTTCAATTCCGGTCAAGGGCACGTACCTCGGGTGCAGGCTGGATCCCTGGCCCGGTTGGGGTACCGATGTGTCTCTCTCACATCGATGTTTCTCTCTCTCTGTCTCTCCCCCTCCCTTCCACTCCCTCTAAAAATCAATGGAAAAATATCCTCAGGTGAAGGTTAACAAAAATACCTCACAGAATCTTTTTATCTATTTTTAATCCTCACCCGAGGATATTTTTTTTATTAATTTTATTTTTTAAATTAATTTATTTTTAAAGTTATAAC
>NW_005370653.1:713472-714956 GCF_000412655.1 Myotis brandtii
GAGTGGGCGGGTTTCTCACTTTAGGTCCCTTCTGTTTTCCCACACAATCGCTATCCACCTCCCATCGATAAAATGGCTACTTGAAGAAGAGTTTAGATCTTTCTTCAAAATGTCCAGGAAACGCCCCAAACCCAGCGAATCACCAGGCCAATGTCGCCTCGCCCAGCTCCAGAAACTTTCCTCCTAACTGCTCCAGCCCCAACTTTTTTTTTTAATAATATATTTTATTGATTTTTTTACAGAGAGGAAGGGAGAGGGATAGAGAGTTAGAAACATCGATGAGAGAGAAACATCGATCAGCTGCCTCCTGCACACCCCCTACTGGGGATGTGCCCGCAACCAAGGTACATGCCCTTGACTGGAATCGAACCTGGGACCCTTCAGTCCACAGGCCGACGTTCTAGCCACTGAGCCAAACTGGTCAGGGCAGCCCCAACTTTTTGAAATATATTTTTATTACTGATTTCAGAGAGAGGGGGAGAGAGACAAAAACATCAGTGATGAGAGAGAATCATGGATCGGCTGCCTCCTGCACACCCCCTACTGGGGATCGAGCCCACAACCCAGGCGAGGGCATCCAACTGTGACCTCCTGGTTCATAGGTCAACACTCAACCACTGAGCCACGCCAGCCGGGCCCACACCCCAAATGAAGGAAGGAACATTCAAGCTCTGCCCTGCCTAAGCCCAAGAAACAGAATAGAAAACGCCTACCCGCCCAGTTACAGGCAGTTCTGTACCGGGGTATCTGGTCTCCCCCCAGCCTCTTCAACCTCCACAAAACTAGCAGCCTTCACGCCTCATTCATTCATTCATGTGTTTAACAAACATTCCCTGTAGAGGTGAAAGTGAGGGCAGAAAACTCCTAAGAGGTGAGGCCTGAGGAGGATTTGAAAATCCAAGTGAGATTGGAGAACCATCCAGATTCTGGCCTTACTAGTAGGCACACAAACAGTATATATACTTTTTAATCCTCACCAGAGGATTTTTTTATATTTTTCCCCCCATTGAGTTTTAGAGAGAGTGGAAGAGAGAGGGAGAGACAGCGAGAGACGTCACATCAATTGGTTGCCTCCTGCACATACCCTTGACCAGAATCGAACCCGGGACCCTTCAGTCCGCAAGCCGACGCTCTATCCACTGAGCCAAACCGGCCAGGGCTAAACACAGTATTTTAAAGCAAGGACAGATCTAGAGGCCCACCTAATCAGAAACACCACCCCCCCATAAGGTCCCCCCCAGGTGGATCAGGCTCTGGGTTTGGAGATGCTGGTGTCTGTGCAATAGCTCGAGGGCCCATATTTAGAACAAACCCATTCAGCCCAAGTGAAGTGAGAAGCGAGGAGGCCTGAGCGGGGGAGGAAGGGAGAGGCCGAGGCGCAGGGGAATCCACCTTCTTCTCCACCAGCGGTGGGAGGACTTGTCCCAACCTGGCGCAGGAGCGCAAACAAAAGCGCTGGGGAGGTGGGGGGCGGAGGGGGCGGA
>NW_005370653.1:715583-722308 GCF_000412655.1 Myotis brandtii
GCCCCAGCCCCCCCATCGCTCCTGCCCGCGCGCGCCCAGGTGCGCCCAGGTCCGGAGCAGCGGAGCCATCACCCTTAAAACCCGCACAGGCCCCGCCCGGCCTGGCTCAGTGGTTGAGCGTGGACGTATGAACCTGGAGGTCACGGTTCTATTCCCGGTGAGGGCACACGCCCGGTTTCGGCTGGATTCCGCGTAGGGGGCAGCCAATCCATGATTCTCTCTCATCACTGATGTTTCTCTCTCTCTCTCCCTCTCCATTCCTCTCTGAAATCACTAAAACTATATTTTTAAGAAAAGATGGTTATACTTTAAACCTATCCTCAACCACCAATCTATTATACAAAGACGATGGGCAACTTACATTTAAAAGGAATCTCTTAAGGGTTTTAAAATAATCTATGTCTGCTTTCAGCACATAAGAATAGAAAGAATGTAGGCACCCTTATGTTCACAGCAGCACAACTATAATAGCTAAGATCTGGAAACAGCCCGAGTGCCCATCAGGAGAGGAATGGATAAAAAAGCTGTGGGACATTTACACCATGGAATACTACGCAGCCAAGAAAAAGAAGAATCCCTTACCCTTTGAGACAACATGGAAGGACCTGGAGAGTATCATGCTAAGTGACATAATTCAGTCAGAGGAAGACAAGTAACACATGGTCACACTCACATGTGGAATTAATGAACAAAATAAACCGATGAGAGAAAAAAGAATAGAAAGATAGGAATTGGTTTGAAAGAGGTCATGTGATGGCTTTTAGTGCAAAATATTAACAAGTCATTGGAAAGGAGCCACCGCTAGCTGAAGCCTCAGCTCTGAGCATTGCCGGAAAGCATCAAAGGTCTACGTACCGTGTTGGCGCCCAGGGCCTGGCTGCGTGCCTCTCGCCACTTGCTGGGTGGTCCTGAAGCCCATGGCGCTCTCAGGATGGGCTTTATTCTCTGAAATGTGCTATGAAGACATGAGGCACCCAGAGCAGGGTCCCGCCCTGTGTCTAAGGAGGGCAATACCTTCCAGATGAACGCTTTCCGGGGAAATTCGTGGGTGGGAGGATCCACTTCCTCTCCGCCTGCCCCCTGGTGAGAAGGGAAATTTTTTTCTGGGTATTTTCTCTTAGAATCGATGCTGAGGTCGGGTGTGTGGTTCGCTCTGTAGGTCTCTTGATTATGGAAGGGTTACTGAGGGTGGTTATCAGAAACCACCGATCAGGCTGGGCTCTCTGATTAGCAGCACGACCTAAGGAAACGGAGCAGTGCTCTAGAGCTGGTTTGCTTTTCAAAGCTCTAAACTATTTATTCCATCTTCTTATCGCTCCCATTCTTTAAAATATATATATATTTTATTGATTTCTGAGAGGGAGAGGGAGAGAAAGATAGAAGCATCAATGATGAGAGAGAATCATGGATCGGCTGCCTCCTGCGCGCCCCACACTGGGGATCGAGCCCACAACCAAGGCATGTGCCCTGACCAGGAAGCGAACCCTGACCTCCTGGTTCATAGGTTGATGTTCAACCACTGAGCCACACTGGCTGGGCTGTTATGTCAAATAGCAGATGAGTGGCAGAAATGCATCTTAAGGTTAGTTTTTAAAATATATATATATTTTATTGATGTCTGAGAGGGAGAGGGAGAGAAAGATAGAAGCATCAATGATGAGAGAGAATCATGGATCGGCTGCCTCCTGCACGCCCCCTCCTGGGGATTGAGCCTGCAACCCGGACAAGAGCATGGAACCGTGACCTCCTGGTTCATAGGTCAACACTCCACCACTGAGCCATGCTGGCCGGGCATTCATTTTTTAAAAGAAAGACTGGATATATACATTGATTTTTATTCCCTTTCATGCCATTTCATTGTACCGCCTTTCTTATGAATTGCAACCATACCCATAATTACCTTTATTTTTCCCACGGGCTGTGTAAACTATAAAGAATAATGCAAATGGAAGCTATTGTTGTGACAACTGAAAAAAAAAGCAATTTAAAAACAATTTTTATTCCCAAAGGGTTCTGACACAGTCTATTTGCTATCACACTATACCTTCTTGCTTTTCCTCTTATTGCTGCTCGGAGTGTTTTAAAACACTCTTTACAATGGACATTTTCAACATTTCTCAATAGCTCCTCGATACGCATGAATCACGTGTTAAATTTCATGCGGCCATGGCCACGCTGTTCTGAGACCTCCAGTTGTTCTTTTCCCCAAAACAGGCTTGCAGACTTGGTAACCGTGGAATCAGACATTGGATTTCACTCATGCACCTGTCACCACGAGTTTGTGCTACTTTAGCAAGTAACCAAAACGCGGCGTCTTTACGCCTTTCCAGACAAAAGCATTGGAAGTGGTTTTTCAGGCACCGGGGAGCCAGGAAGTGAGGTTTGGAGAAGTGGCGCGTGAAAATTGGTGTTGTTTTTTTAAAAAAATATTTTATTGATTTTTCACAGAGAAGAAGGGAGAGGGACAGAGAGCCAGAAACATCAATGAGAGAGATCGATCAGCTGCCTCTTGCACGCCCCCCACTGGGGATGTACCCGCAACCAAGGTACATGCCCTTGACCGGAATCGAACCTGGGACCCTTCAGTTTGCAGGCTGATGCTCTATCCACTGAGCCAAACCGGTTCGGTGAAAATTGGTGTTTTTGGAGGATTAGTCTGGCAGCTGAGTGGAGGAGAGAACAGAGCAAGGAGGGGACGCGGGCGGAGAGACCATGTAATCTTTAAACACACTGTAATTTATCACAGAGTTCAGTGCGTATCCTTGTCTAAATGGGAGGGAGACGCATATATCAGAATGCAAAATGTTCTTTTGTTGCCTTGTTAAGCATTCATGGTTTCCCAGGAATGTATAACAGTGACGTATTCCAAAAGGGTTAACAGACTTAAATAAGTAAAGCATTATCATTTCTGATGCTTTGAGTCCTGTTCTCTTTGATGGGGCACAACATTCTGGCACATAGATTTAAGCACAAGTCATTCTAGAAGGTTCCTCCATTTCTTGCTTAGGCAGGCAGGAGCCGTCTAGTGCAGGAGATGAAACCTCACTTGCTCAGCTTACTTTAAATTACTTGCCCATTAAGCCCTGGCCGGGTGGCTCATTTGGTTAGAGCATCGTCCTGATACACCAAGGTTTCAGGTTTGATCCCAGGTCAGGGCACATACAAGAAATCAACCAATGACCCGGCCGGTGTGGCTCAGTGGTTGAACATCGACCTATTGGGCACATACAAGAATCAACCAATGACCCGGCCGGCGTGGTTCAGTGGTTGAACATCGACCTATGAACCAGGAGGTCACGGTTGTATTCCCAGTCAGAGCACATGCTGGGGTTGCAGGCTCGATCCCCAGTAGGGGGCGTGCAGGAGGCAGCCCATCTATGATTCTCTCTCATCATTGATGTTTCTATCTCTCTCTCCCCCCCCTTCCTCTCTGAAATCAATAAAAATATGTTTTACAAAAAAAATAAAAATAAAAGAATGGATACATGCTAAACTCATAACCAGGTCTGATAATGGCCATCTCTGGGAGGGAGTAATGCTTAGAGAGACTTTAGCTTTGTTTCCGAATGCTCGAATTTTACATATGAATAGTTATTTATGTACGTCTAATGTGATTTTAAATCATTTTAAATAGAAAATTTAGAAATGATTTTCACAAAGGTGCCTGCTTCATCAAATCAGTCATGATCTGCCTAACCCCCCAAACACAGTTTCCCAGACAAACAGGAAATTAATAGCTGATGTTTTCCATTTTACAGAATACATTGTGGTTAGTCTATTTCACACGATGGAGACTTTTCCTATCTGGTTTACACCATTAGCATTTCCCTCCTTTGCGTCACGCTGCTTCCATCCATTTTAAGATTCAGACAGGCTTATACTGTTATCGATCGGGTTTTCTTTGGGGAACATAGAACATGACGGAGAAAAAGAATGAGCGAGGAGGGTGCAGTGCGCCAGAGGGAAGGTAGGGGGCAGCAAAGGCACACGAGGGTGCGGAGGTTCCGCCTGGGCCTGAACCCCTGGAAACCCACATCCCTAACAGCAGGGAGAGGAGAGGAAGGCACTGGGACTTTTTAAGTTACCAATGGCACCATTCCCATGGAGAGAAGTTTAATTCGGGTGAAGCAAGGAGAATTTTATTTTATTTATTTAAATATACTTTTATTGATTTCAGAGAGGAAGGGAGAGGGAGAGAGAGAGAGAGAGAGAGAAACATCAATGGCGAGAGAGAAGCATGGATCGGCTGCCTCCTGCATGCCCCACACTGGGGATGGAGCCTGAAACCCGGGCATGTGCCCTTGACTGGAATCGAACCCGGGGCCCTTCAGTTTACGGGCCAATGCTCTATCCACTGAGCTAAACCAGCTAGGGCCCACATTCTCTTTAAGTCGCAGTGGTTCTCAACCTTCCTAATGACTCGACCCTTTAATACAGTTCCTCGTGTTGTGGTGACCCCCAACCATAAAATTATTTCGTTGCTACTTCATAACTGTAATTTTGCTACTGTTATGAATCGTAATGTAAATATCTGATATGCTATATGTGTTTTCCGATGGTCTCGACCCATCTGTTGAGAACCGCTGAGTGGGTATTCAGTTCAATGAAGAGTCAATAAATGTTGCTCATTAACTGCTGTTCCTTTGTTGATGCAATTTTGGGTCCAGTTTATCTCAGAAGACACCTCCCTCCGAACCAGGCCCTAAAGGCAGGTGGCAACTCCTCCAACAGACGTGCGCTTGGGGACGACTACAAAGACAGAGCGGGGAACACCCTTGTCGGGGGGCTGGTGAAGACCAATTCCTGGAAGCCCATTACTCCGGGAGTTTGGGGTGCTTTTTCTCAAGCAGCATTTGCAGTGTCTGTAGCGAATGGTTTTGAATGGAAGGCTTGGGACTTGAGTAGATGACTAGAAGGCTTCAGAGACTTTGGGGAGCAATCAACTTGAGCAAAGGGTTTTTGCGTTTCCAAGATACCGCCACGTGCATCGTGTGTCCGCGGGTTGATGGCTTGGTTAACCCGTGACTTCTAATGAAGGAGGCGCTCGCTGATGAGCAGTTCCAAACGGGAGTGAAGGTAATGGGGTGGAAATTTAATAACCCCAGTAATTTTCACGCTGAGCGGTGACTAATGAACCTGCTGAGCCCTGGCAATCTGTCCTGTTTAAACAACTGTATTTGTAGATGGTGCTGGTGCGCTAACAACTGCAATTGTTTGTGGGTTTTTTTTTTTTTTCTGTTTAAGTGGCTTTCTACTTCTCACTTTGTTACAAAGGGAGTTTTTGCTTGATGATAGGATTTCTGAATTTACCGAGGGAAGTTCTTCCCCTTTTCTTTTGACAAGTAATAGGGATTAAAAGCAATTAAGCGAAAGAACTTGGCCGGCCTGTGGCTTGTGAGTAGTTATCTTTAATGTATTCGAGCTTTTCTGTACTGTTTACTCAGCTGCGATGCTCTCAAGCATTCTCACTTAACAGCATTAAAGCTGATAAACTTGAGCTAGATTTATTTCCATTTCTAAAGGAGTTTACCTAGTGGCCGGTGGTTTGGATAAACCATTTGTATAACAAACATATTGGGGCATGCTGGAAGTTAATATATAATGTGATCAAGGGGAAAGATCTATTCAAGCTTAAAAAATTGGGAAAACTGAAATCATAATGCTGCCAATGTCTTCCTCCCTCCTAATTTCTATAACGGAAAAGACTTCAGCTAATCACCATGTGCTGGATAACCACCTGCACGTTGGCGGTCTGATTGGACCCACAGTCCTACTCACACCCCCCCCCACGCCCCCGTCCCGTCCACTCCACACAGGGCCCAGGGCTCATCACAGTGAGGGCAGCACCCAGAAGGTTTGTACAACGGAAAAACAAACCTCGAGGAAGTAGAAACAAGGTCATGGACAAGGTCACGGACACAGTGACTGCAGGAGGGAAAGAAAGAGAAGGTCACAGGTGGTCCTCTGTGGCTGCTGAAGGTTTAAATGGCATCAGTTGTAAACTAAGAAGCACCTCAAAAGGCTGCCATTCTCGCCCAACTGGCGTGGCTCAGTGGTTGAGCGTCAACCTATGAACCAGGAGGTCACGGTTCGCTTCCCGGCCAGGGCACATGCCCGGGTTGTGGGCTCGATCCCCAGTGTGGGGCGTGCAGGAGGCAGCCGATCCATGATTCTCTCTCATCCTTGATGTTTCTCTCTCTCTCTCTCCCTTCCTCTCTCTGAAATCAATAAAAAAATATTTAAAAACCAACAGGCTGCCGCTCTTGGGTCAGTGTTCCTGATGGGCAGGAATGGCCGTGAGGAAGGGGGACTTAGCTCATTCGTGACTCGGGCCACTTAAATGGAATCGCTTTATACAAAGTTAATGTGAGGGGGACGGGGACTAAGAGGAGTCTCCCATGCAGACTTTCAACCCCACAGGCTGTGCAATAGGGCCTGGGGCCTGGGGCCTGGGCACTTCATCGCCCAGGAATAAGGAGTCCCACCCTGAGGACTTGCCACCTGTGTGGGCATCGTCTCCCTTGCAGACCCAGTGTGCACTCTCCTTTACTTTTTCTTCTTTAAATGTATTTTTTATTGATTTCATCAAGGAAGGGAGAGGGAGAGACAGAGAGAAACATCAATGTGAGAGCGACACATTGATTGGTTGCCTCCTGCAGGCGCCTGGACCAGGGCTGGAGATTAAGCCTGCAACCAAGGTACGTGCCCTTGACTGGAATCGAACC
>NW_005370653.1:722417-723231 GCF_000412655.1 Myotis brandtii
GTCTGGCCCATGGGGGGGGGGGGTCCCCTCTGCTGAAGCTCCAAAAGGTGCCGAGAGCTAGGGGAACAGACGCCCAGGACCTATTCAAGCTGGTGCGCTCGCCCTGTCTCTGTGTGAGCGAAGCTTTCCTACCAGGCCCTGGGCTGTTGTGTTGTCTTTGGCGACTGGGAGACACAGTGGGCAGTGTTCAGACTTCTGATGAGAAGCAGCTGATGAACTTGCTCAACAAAAACAAACAGAGGCAGGGACAGGGTGTCCCCAAGAATGTATACACACGGGAACAGCTGAGAGTTCAGTTTTGAAAATGAAATGCAGCCTTTATCATTATTCAAAGTGGGTGTACACATTTTTGGGGGACACCCTGTATATTAGACAAGTTGGAGAACACCCCGCCCTGTGAATAGTGCCCTGGAAATAGTGCTGCCTTGGCAATTCTCAATGATCATGACTATTGGATTAGGAGTTATTACTTTATTTATTTATTACTTTAATTAATTTATTTATGTTAATTTTCACCCGAGGATATCTTTCTATTGGTTTTTAGAGAGAGTCGAAGGGAAGGGGGAGAGCCAGAGAGAGAGGAACACCCCCCCCCCCCACTCCCCGCTGTCCCACCACGGCTAAGCGATCCAGCCCGCAACCCGAGGTATCTAACCTAGGATCCTTCAGCCCGCAGGCGGATGCTCTATGCACTGAGCCAAACCGGCCAGGGCCATCCATCCTGGAATCCATTTCGAGGGGAGCATCATGGTATTCCCATACAGATGAGGAAACGGAGTCACCCAGCGCTTAAGGTGCATTGTTTGTACGTGTC